>NW_026853274.1:0-22304 GCF_026571515.1 Ruditapes philippinarum
TCTGTGGGTTTGTCTTGTTTAGATTGTTGAAATGCCTTTGATACATATGTTTGTTTGCAATATAAACGGAATTTTAAAATTTTAAACAGAAAACACACAAATGCACTTTTAGCAGCAGTGAAATCTTTTCTTATTTATTTCGTGTGGGCAGTGCTCCATTTAGGATTTTAAACAGTTTGTAGAGAAAATACGTCAGTTATCTTGCGATAATGAGCCGGAAATATTCTACTAATGCATACAATCCTCTAATAAGCTACTTTTGAAATATTATTATGAATCAAAAAAGCGATAATTTGAGAAACTATATTTGCGATGTTCTACAGAGAGTAGTAAATGTAAGCTTGTTTTAGAATTATTGTGCCGAACAGTTGGTGGGGATAGGCAGCGTCGATCAATGAACTCTTTAAAAAAAAGTATCCACAATATAATCAAAGAGAAAATGAACAAACAGTATCGAGTTATAAGATCCTTAAATGTCAGACATTTCTATATCTTTTGTTGGTTGATGGTTGGGTGGGTGCGGAGGCTGGGATGTCATATGCCAACTTTCTAGTTTTTTGTGGAGGAATTTTTCCATGCATTATTTCAGGCACGAAAGAATATATTCTGGAGTAGAAGCACCTACGTTCCACAAGCTAGATTCTTACATGAAATATATAAAAGATAAAATAGAAATTGTTATATATGTAAGACTACCGATTGTAGTGTTTTACTTATTTGATTGTAGTTAACAATAATGTTGCATAATCCAAAAGTAATGTCATCAAGATCTTAAATGCTTGCTTTTAAACTAATTTCAAACTTTAAATACATGGAAGCTATGGGCTGAAAACGTATTAAAATGGTACAGTGTTCTCCAATTTTTCATCTCTTTTCGCATATCTTTTGAAAGTATCATATTACTTTTTTCACACTCTTTTTTATCCAATCAATATTTACTATGGAGAAAAAAATTAAAATATCTTAAACATGTGTCATTAATGTCTCTTTCACTATATCGTAAAAGGCTACAACAAAAGATAACAACCTTTCCTTTAGTTCTTCTTTAATTCCCTTGACATAAGTTGTAGTGATAATGTAAAAAATCATAATGATAAAATATACTGAAAGTAAATGCCAAGATCATTTGTAGTAACCACATTTCTTATAGCTCGCTACGTAGAAATATGATGCTTTCTATTGTAGCCTTAATCCTACACCTGTAACGTATTTATACATCCCTCGTTTATGCACACGTGAATGTCTATTTATATATCTTCCGGAAAATCAAGTCAAATCGTTGAGTATGTATAAATATTTGCTGAATCTAGAGAGATGCTTTTTTGTTCAGTAAGCTTCCAAAAATAACATCTTTACAGTTATTTTAAACAAGGTCTTCAGAAACTTTGTTTTGCTGAAACTAAAAATGAAAATACGTGTGTGTTTCTTGTCCTGATTACAGAATTTCACCATTACATCATTACTTATAGCTTATACAATTTATAGAAAACGTAAATAAGAATTTGGATAAAGGAATGAAAAACAATGCAAATTTACGATGGACTATACTTTATGATGGAAAGACATATTTGATTACGTTCTTGGTATTATACAAATATAATCCGCCTAAGTTGAACACAACTTTATAATAGATCAATTTTACTTTAAATATATACAAATCATCATGCGGACCACATTAAAATGCATATTTTCATGTTGCATATGTCTAATCGGAACTACTTAACTATGCGAATTGTTTTACATATTTTAAGTAACCTTGGTTTTTCATGTATTGGAAAAATGAGGTGGTAATTTGTGATTATAAAGATTCTCAAATAAGGAAATGCAAAAACGACTGTGTGTAAAATAATTCAGAAATCAAACTAGATCAGTTTTATCAGTTTAATCAGACAGACAGTTTAAAATAAAAGCAAATATTTGAAAATTAAAACGAGACGTTTATTTGAATTTTACCAGAAGTAGTAAGGCATTTATAAATGCCCTGTATACCAACGAAAGGTGTAAATGGCGTATACACTTTTTAATGAGCTGGTTTCAAGACCTTTCAATACTTTGATTTCTTTTAGATTTAGGAGAAAAGTTTTGTTTTTGCTCTTATTAAAGAAAGTTTCCGTGTTTTTGTTTAATATACTGTTCTATAAATATTATTTTTTGCCGTAAGTTTTTCTCAATAAAATATGCGGATTTTTCTATGAATAAAATTCCTGCATGTAAATAATGTTTTAAAATGATGTTCAGGCTATGTTGGTATTTACGAAAAACGTCTGTCTCTATTCACAAGAAGAAAAAGATGTTTATCTCATAAAACATAGAGCTTAACAATAAGTTATAGATGGCTAGAAATATATTTTCTTTGATCAAAATCACAAATCATTGTTTGCTCTAAAGGCACCATATACGAATAAATTTCTACTTCTTTCGAAAGGGCAAACATGAATTTTACGACGTTTAAAAAATGATTTGAGATCATGTTAGATGTTGGTTACTTGAAAAAGGTAGTGCTAAATGTGAAGTAATTCCCACACAGGAAACGAAGTGTAAACAAAGTATAAATGTAGTATTTTGACTTTAATACAAAATAATAAATCACTGTATACTTTACTTATTGGTAACAAAAACTGAAAAAGATGGTTAAGGTAATTGACCAATGAATAAGTTTTTGGAAAATTGTAACTATCTTATTTAAGTCCACCAAAATAAAAGTCTTTTATTGAAATAGAAATAAAAGAATTTCTTTGGAATAATGGGCCTAAAATAACTAATACAATAAACATAAAATGTAGAAGATGCAAAAAATGACACCATATCATTTCACAGTTTTTCTTTATCCGTGAAACCGTTCGATACATCCCAAGTGACAGGTTGGCTGCCTTTTTTTAATTGTCTATTTAAGCAAGGGAATTTTGTTTTATGTGTATGATTTAACGGATATCTTTTGAATTCGATAATTTTATAGGTATTCAAAGTATCAGATTATTATTTGGGGATTGTAACAAACAATTAACAAATGTTGGCAGATATGTTTACATTAAAGAAACGACTAGAAATTTGAAAAACAATATCAGACTTTTATGAATCTAACCAAAACTTTGATGTTAAATTGAATTAAATAAATTGTAGTAAATTTCATTATTGTAATTTTAGTAAGTGATCAACTTTAGCTTTGATTTGCTTCTAAAAAGGCCTTAATAATGTCTAAATTGATAGATTATTTGTAAGATAACCACATTGGGAATTTAGCAATTAAATGTTGATACTTTTCCGTGAAATCATCAAATATAACTTTTATTTAAAGTAAAGTGATCAACAAAAATCATAAAATAAACTTGATTGATAATGCTTAATAAACCATGAAAGTACAACAGAAATGAGATGAAAAACTAAAGTACTTCTAGGGTATACAGGGCCCTTAAGTATTAACCATAATATAAGTTTTGTAATTGCATATTCTTCCCACAAAAATCATATATTAAAACCAAGCTCGAGTTTACGCATGTGACCTTATGTTGTTTTTCTTTAATTAAAATTTATATTAAATTTTCTAATACACACCACTGACTATTTCAGGAACATGTTGCTGTTGCGTGGGAATCTATTCCGCTCGTCAATCGCCAATATTAAATAGTCTTCTGAAAAAAGAAATGATATTTTATTCTCATATTTAATTGCAAATGAAATGAAAATGTTAGTCATATAAATAAATCTTCTCGGATTAATTTACATTAAAGTGGAGAAACATTGTAGTATATAGTACTTGTGTACTTTACTTTTCTCCACAGGGGATAATGGAACACAGTCCATAAAATTTTCCAGGACAAATGCAGTAGGGCGACTTTTCAGCTTAACTGGCGGAGGAAGACCTCATGTGACCCAAGGATTACGTCATTATTTCGCCCACGAGCGGCACCAGAGTAAAACCATCCCCGTTCCGTATTCCAGCTTGATAGCTTCTTCACATGTAAAAATCCAAAGTCCCCGGAACCAGTCGAACCTACAGCGCTGAGGGGCAAGTGGTTTGAAGTCAACGACCTTAACCACTCAAGCACATATGAATTATCATGTGATCATGTAAAGTGTAAAGCACGATTTTTTTCAGTGATGTAAATTTCGGATTTAATAACATTAAACATCAAAATAATGGATTATTACTTAGTGTAAATGAACTAAACTACATATCTTCATGTCGGATATAAACAATTTAACTAAAAGTCAAAGAAAAAGGAGAACTGGGACGGTATCCGATGAGAATACACCGCAAAATTATTATGACTAAATATTGGTTAAAAATTTTGAGCTCAGAAAATAATTCATTAATAAGAAAAATGTATAATGTCATGAAAGAAGATGTCAATAATAACATATCATATAACGGAAATAATTGGGCATATCAAATAAAAAAAATACTTGACGAAATAGGTTTTTCTTTTCTATGGCGACAGCAAAACGAAATTAATATATCATTTCAAATAATAAAGAATAGAATATTAGATATATATAAACAAAATTGGTATACAGAAATAAATAATTCAAGTAAATTGCAATCATACAGTATGTATAAGTACGACCTCGAATTTGAAAAATACTTAAATTGTGTAAATATAAATAAATACAGAGTACAACTGACACAATTTCGGCTATCATCACATAATCTAGAAATTGAAATTGGTAGGCACAACGGAGTTCCAAGAGAAAATAGACTATGTCAACAGTGCAATATGCATGTCATTGAAAACGAATTCCATTTTTTACTCGTTTGTCCAAAATATTATAACTTTCGTAAGAAATTTTTAAAACCATATTTTTGCCGTTGGCCTACACTTCAAAAAATGGAAACTTTAATGTCATCTAAAAATGAAAAAGAACTTAATAATTTGTCAAGATATTTATATTTTTCACTTAAAGTAAGAAATTCTGATTAACTAATACCGTAAATAACATATCTGAAAACATATTGTATGACTGTATTTGTATACATATATATACATATAGATAACAATAACAATTTATTTTAATGTTAAGTATATATCTCATATTGTTAATTGCTAATCTCATGAAGGTATATTGTTAATAACTTCTCTGAAAACATTTTGTACTGTTTTATGAACAATTTATTGTAAAATGTCTTACACTTTACCTATATTATGTAATAATGGCTATATGCTATATGTAGTTTAATGCCAAATAAAATATTGAATTGAATTGAATTGAATTAAATTAACAGATGATAAAACTATTAATTGGCAATGAAAATAAAACAATAGTTTGTTAGTTTGAAATAAATGAAACACGCTATTTTCTCATTTGTGTACAGTTTTAAACTTGACAAAGGATTAATTCTATTGACAAATTGCTTTTGAAAAACACCAAGCGTAGTGATGTTATTTATTACTCCTCAGTATTTTACTCTACATACTTATTGACATATTAAAAACCTATGAAGGTAATCACGATTACTAACGAGATAGGAAGAGTTTACTATAAATAACACTCAGTCTGTCTAAGTTTATTTAAACATGACACGATCCCTCTGATTCTGCTAAGGTTTCAGCGTTTGGACTGATTTATTGGTTTACATGTATACAGAATTGACTTTTAGTTCGATTGTGTTGGAAACTTGGAATCTTATATAAACCGTTCCTGGAACCAACTAGAACTTAGCAATAAGTGTAAAGATTCTTGTTCAAGGGAACAACGGCTCGCCCCTGACAGAATTCAGTCCTAAAAGAACTAGTTCGAGACTATATTTTCTTGTATGTCCCGTCAGCAACTTGTATAACTATAATGATGTATTCTATCGTAAATTGTGACAATATCAACTGCAGCATACCGCAGCAATATTAAATCACAATAATATTAGAACTGCACGAGGTTTTTGTTATAAATGGCAGTCTCCTACGCTACAAGATTATCTCGTGTATGCACACCTGACCGCCCATGCGTTTTTTTTTTAAATTTGCAAATATTTTGCAATTTTGTAATATTAAGAGTTTGATGTTTCGTGGGAGAATTATCCATATATAATGTATTTATGTATTGTAAGCACTTTTTTTGAGTTTCTTAGCGTAGTGGTCTCAAGTTATATTAATTACCTTGGAACAATATATCGTCTGGATTTTGTCAGTTGTGTACATTTAAAATGTAATTAACATTTATATCAATATGATTTTAAAAATTGGAAAGTGATGTGTAAAGCAAAGTGATTAGTTATGATTTTATAAATATCAAAAGTAAAAAAAAAGCAATGAAAGTTAATGTATAAAAAGTGCAATCGCCAAAGTCCATCACACGATTTCATAAAAACAAATAGATAAACACATGATGAAATTCAAATGATTTGTGAGGTTCTTATGAATACCTTACGCCTGCAATATTTCAATTAGTTACTGTGAAAAAAAATAAGAATGATGATGATGGTGAAGAAAGTGCTGCTGAAGAATTGAAAGAAGAAGAGAAGAAGACAATGACGCTGACATCGATAAATGCTGATGGTGGTGGTGATGATGATGATGATGATGATAAGAATGATGATGATGATGATGTGTTTTTGCCATTTTGTTGTTTAATAGATTTGGCATATAAAATTTTAGTACATTATATTTTCAGTGTTGATAAAGAAACAGATGCAGAATGATTGCGTAATCATTGTATTTGATTATATCGATTTTAAGGCTTATCAATATGCAAGCTTGGTGTTTTAACTCTCATTTACATTCAGTGGTCTAGTGTATTTTAATTATTGAATTAAACGAGACTTTCCTGGAAGTTAAAGTTCAATTATACTTCTTCTGCCACTGGACCCGACAGGGTTAAATGCAAAAATGCCCATCCGGTAATACCTCCTTTTTATGAATACATGTACTAATAATAGCCTGCTTGGTCATCTGATAAGATCTTATGTTCAACTCTCATTAAACCCTGTAGTCCAGAAGCGATAAGTGACATTATGCTCATTCTTGTTCCGCCGTCAAGTCGAGATGAATAAGTAATATATTTGAAAAGATTATATTTGCGTTTGAGAACTACCTAATTTATAATAAAACTGCCTCATTTTATTTAAAGAATTAAAAGTTACAAATACATTGTAATTGATATTTACAAACATTTCTTTTGGTCACACGGTTTATTGATTTTTTCATTTTTAAATATAATTGACCTCAATTATGGCAAATTTTATGTTATTTTAATTTTTTGCTGTTCATATATGCATGGACATAATGCCACTTTAAACTTCAACTTCCAGGAAAATCTCGTTGAGTGTTTTAAGGTTGCTCACCTGTTAATCAGATAAAACAAAAATGCAGCTTTGTATTAAATTCAAATTTAATAGTAACAACATGAAAGGCCTCTAATTTATAAATTCATAACCTTCAAACAGTTTCCAGCATACGAGGTTTGATCCAAATGTTTTTGGCCCGGTGTACTTACGGTAGTCATAGAACCCAACTTATAGTCTTACTTTTCAATATAATCGTCCTCTACGTCAACGTACTTTGTCCACTTGTGCTCCAACTTGTTTTACCCTTCAAAATAGAACTCTCTATTCAAAATAGAACTCTCTATTCTGGTCCTCATTGACCGCCTCCATGACACCTTTGTTGCTTCAAAAAGGTTTACCACGAAGCTTGGTTTTCGGTTTTGTCAGAGGGGGGGGGGGGCAAGTCCGGAGAATATGGGAGATTGGGAAGAATTTCAAAGCCGCAGTCATCTCAATGTTCTCCCTGCCCCTCTTAAATTTAGCAGCACATTTTTTCACAGTGCTATAGGAAGGGGACTCCTTCCCAATTATATCCACGAAGTCTTCATGGATGTCCTTAGGGTACATCCCACTCTTACAGAGGTACTTTATGACGGTGCTAATCTCAACTCTCTCCATTTGATCTTACTGAGACACCCCTCTACTGATCAAAGTGTGTTTTACGTTACTTAATCTGTGTAAAACAGTGTGTAACTCGGTCAGTAATCTCCAATCGACGTATCGTGTGTCAATGTCAGTGGAGTTGCTATAAATATATCGGGCCGAAATTTTTTTGATCATTCCTCGTATGCTGATAGAGTTTCATTTCATATGAGACTTTAAATATAAATCCATATTTTTTTGCAATTGTAAGATTTTTTAAACATTTGTTAGCGTACTCTTTAATTAATTAGAAATTCTTGAACATGTTGTAAATACATTCGAAACGTTATTTTCCCATGTTTCAATAAAAGATGAAGTACATTACGCGAATCTGAAGATTAGATGACATGCATATATAGAGTATGATACGTACTATATAGCAATATTTCTGTACTGTGTTAAACCAGGAAGCATTTCAAGATAAAGGTATAGAAACTATTACTCTTTTATCAGAATTGAAATAAAAGGTGTGTCTTCTTATTCATAAATCAACAAAATGAAATTTATATAAAACTGCGTGGTTTCTAGAAATGACAACAAAACATTTAAAGCGAAAATAATACGGGGCCTATTGTCAGTCGTTTTCTGGTTATATGTCATTGAATTTAAATTATATGCAAGTCGAATCGTGCACAAATGAGAAAAGAAATACTTACTTTTTCTGCTTTTCGTGCAGCAGACTTCCTTCCAAGAAATGATGAAAAACTTCAAGGCATTTTTTTAGTTTTCGTCTTTTCCTAAATCTCTGCTACTTGTCTTAGAAAAGTATCAATTTTCTTTAAAAATGGCATATTTCATTTAGGTTATGGAAGCAACACAGTTTCACGTTTTATAGATATATGTATTATGACAGAGCTTCGTTAGTAATAGCTTTATTGCTCTGCGCACACAGCCACGGAGCTATTTGTGTTGATTTTTATTTTGTCCATGTACCCGAATTTTATCAATTAATCCCTTCGAGATTTACAGCAAAAAATTTATTTGTAATCAAGAACTCCTTCATATTTTTATTACGTAAAGTCATATATTAGTTTCCCCCCTTCGCTGATTCGCAGCATGTCATATTAATGAATGAGAACGAGAACAAATTTCACGCCCTCAACCGCTGGGAAAGCAGTTGATAATGATAATCTCTAGCAAACCTACCAATGTTCATGATGAACAATGTCTTTTGTCCTCTCATTCAGTCATTTATCTATGATATAAATTTTGGTAAAATCCAATTAACCATTGAAAACTTTATAAGTATATCAAGTCATCAGATGTCTACTAGTTCATCGTCATTTGCTGCATTTCTCGCTTGGACGCCCTTTGATGCTTTGCATCAGTATTTTTTTTGTAAAATCATGATAAACGAGTACATATACCATTTGACGCGAAACATGCAAAGGACATTTCGAAAAGTAAAATCCATGGAAGTTTTGGTTTTTGACTTATATACATATCAATCGTTACATTTATTACCATGATTAGTTGTTGATATTTGTAGAAAATGAGTAGCATTATAGGTGAAAACAAATGTACATGCTTTGATATTTTTATCGTCTTTTATAGAAGTGACACAAGCAAACAGAACAATGTTGCACTACTGTCATGTCACATTACATTTACAAGTCCTGTAAGTCTTGTTTGTATTTAAGGGAATTACTTTCCTTACCACGTAGCATATTTTTTTCAAATATAATATCTGCTCCCTCTCTCATGGATAAATAGTAGAATGTAGAAAACAATTGAGTCACCAACCATTCCCTAATGAGAAATCTCATACGCATATTATTTGTGTACAAAAGACAATAATGAAGCAATGCGAACAGAAATATATTCTTTTTTTACCAAATTATTTCCTTTTTAAATATGAAAGCATATATAAACAAGGCAATAAATAATAACAACATGCAAAACAATACTAAGTGACATTTACTGGTATAATTGTAAAGTGTGACAGCATCCCAAAAAAAATCATAAACGGTATATTCTTTAGATTGATGTAAGCGGATTTTATTTAGCTATAACCTAACAGATATTTAAGAGAGATATAATAAACATAGAATGAAAAGACTGTTTCAAAATTTAGTTATTTCTGTTTTCAATTGTTTAGTATCACATTGATGCAGCTTATACAATAGTATACTATTTTTCTTCCTTCTATTTTTACATTTTTCCCACGTAAATTTAGTCTAATTTTTGTCGATGTTATCATCATAGAAAGAATTTCAACGCGCTTGAATTTTTCTTCATTCGTATAATACAATTGTAAATAGTACAATGATATTGTAATAGAATACTTTATAACTAATAGTTTTGGTGTTGATAAAAATCTTTTGTTTTCTTGAGTTTTTTTAACTTTGTTATTGCTTCTTTTATCTGCATCACAGATTTTAAAATGTTCACATGAATAAACAAGGAAGTTTATGGAAATTGTTTAGTCGATTTAAAGATAATATTATCATTCAAAACAAAACAAACAAAACAATTGCGGTAAGTCTATCTGGCTTTATAGAATAGCAAAGTTTTTAAAATGAATCCGAACACAAATACAAAAGTCATTAAAGCAGTTTTTTCATGCCATTTTGCTAGGTCGAAAGAAAATCAAAAACTTGTTTCAGTTCAAACATTAAATCACTTTTTATTTAAGTAAATTTTTAACATGTATATACACTACTTATTAAGCGCTTTGCCTTTTCTGAACAATTTCGTATTTCTAGTACTTTAGATATCAACATTCCAGATAATGTCTTGTGCCAAGTGTGACGTCTATTAACGCAGACGTCCGTTTGGTACATTTACGTCATTTCCTTTGTTATGTATCAACTGACGATTTTAATAAAGCGAAACATGTATTGATATTTACAGTTGTGTTGTTTTTGTTTTCATCTATTTGCCCTATATAATTATGTTTAAATGAAAAAAAAACACAAATATTTCATCTATAGGCCCTTATCAACAAATGCATGTTTGAAATAAATACTTTAAGAACAGATGTCCCTACAATAGTTCAAAAATCGTTAATTTAAAAAAATGCATTTTGTTATTTTAAACTTGATGTGTTCTAAAGAGTGCAATTTAATTTCTCTTACATGAAATAGTAAACTAGACTTGAGAAAAAAATACACACCTCCTGAACCGCAACACTAACATCATAAATAAAAAAGACGAACACCAATGCATTTATAATATTGGCCTTGCCTAAAATTCTAAAGAGAATAAATCTGTCGCATGGGTAAAAAATGTTATTCTATTTCAGGATTGCACCATGCGGCTCTCTATGCGTTAAAACATTAAAAATCCAATGAAAGAAGTCAATTTTACAAGATAAAATTGGTTTTAAAAACATGATGCATGGAATAATTATTTATTCATGTAAGTATATATATTCGTATTTCTAATCATATATATATAACTATATGTTTAAATTTGAATCACAGTGAATAAGAAAACGTCATAAATAACTTAACATCGGTGGAAAAAAATCTATATTTGAATCAATATTTTGATATTTGCTAGGACATTGTCAAAGTAAAGTATTTAATTTTTAAACCTAGTTACATAATCATTGTTGATTTCAACAACTTTAAAACACGTTTCACACTTATTGCAGGTTTCCTTCATTTCCTGCTTCAAATCACTCAAAGCATAGGTTTGTACCTTGAAAGTTCCTTTTGTTAAAAAACACATTAAATCAGTTTCCATTCACAAAGGTTTCTTGTAATAAAACTTCGATAATAAAATAATGGAATTCGATAATAAAAAATTGAAACATTTATGGAAATTTGAATTGGATAATTCCGGTATATTTAAGTTAAATAATACGTTAGAAAACTGTTATCTATATTGTTTTTATGTATCTTAAGTGCAATGATTTTAAATTAACACAATCATCAAGATTTATTTCATGTATGAAGAACATTAATTTAGTGCTTAATTAGATAGTAAAATTACATCAGTGATGTACACATAAAGATATTTCACCAAGTCTAAATATACAAATATAAATAAGATAAATTTCAAAGTGTACAAGGATAGCAAACTACGATAATACACTAAAGATATGATCAGGGGAAAAGTAAATGTTGTCATCAAAATTTGCATATATAAAAGAAAAATGTAAACTGAATTATTCACATTTTCAATTCATTTACTTGTATTTGAACTTATATATTTTTAAATTTAATACCGCATTTAATTACAGATATATCAATTATTTTTAGCACTGCGATGTCAAGATGACAAAAGCATGGACTGTGCAAGGCTTGATAAAATGTTTGATATATGTGAAGACGTACATGATGCCAAACTAATATGTCCTAAATTCTGTAATTTATGCCTGCTAGGTAAGTGTGTTGATATTGTTAAAAAATATATAAAAAAATATGTGTCAGAAATTCTTATGAGGTTTTTCATCTGGAAATTAAAATCTTAGATAAAAACGTAAACATCTGTCTGGAACTTAAATCAATGGTTGGAATTTTTTGATAATTATTGTACATTACTCATAATGATGAAATGATCTTTTACCAAAAAAAGTTGATGGTAACTGGGCGGATTGGTCGGGGTGGTCAGAGTGTGATGTCACATGTGGTAATGGTAAGCATACTAGATTTAGGACATGCACAAATCCAGCACCGGCCTACCAAGGTTTGGAATGTGAAGGAGAAAAGACCGACGTGAAAACCTGTCAACGACAATCTTGTCCAGGTTAGAATTATATTCCGATTTAGTCTAAATGAATGTCACGTTTTATAACTTTTCCGTTGCTCATGACAATAAAATTGAGTATTATTTGTTTTCGTTTATATGTACCTTGATATTAAAATATGCTGTATGATATTTGATTTGAGTTCATGGTGGCTGGTCAGTTTGGTCTAAGTGGAATGCATGTCCGGTTACTTGTGGGTTAGGCATGCAGAAGCGTTACAGGAACTGTTCAGATCCGTACCCTTTACGGAATGGAAATCATTGTTTTGGAGACGCTGACGAATATAGAATTTGTTTCCAACAATTTTGTGAAGGTATGTTTAATCAAGTTGATATACTGTTTATGCTTATACGTGTAGTTTATTTCATATATTTACATTACAATAAATTTATAGGACGTTGTTATGATAAAATGATTGGTGGTTTATCTTTTATTATCAAGACTTTCATATAAAAAATTGCGATGGTATATAATCATGTGAAACACAAGGGATATGCACGAAGTTATCTCTGAAATCATATTTAGTTTACACATAATTATCTTTAACTTATCTTTCTTACTATCAGACACACAAATATGTAGATACATTGGAAATAATGATTTATTAATCTTTGATTTTTCTGGTAAATGTTACATGTTGGCAGTTGTGGACAGTTTTACTAATTTTTTGGACATAAGTTATGCCACCATAACATAATGCCCAATTGATTATCATGAGAAATTATTAGAGATACATTATGTCATTTTCATATTGTAGAAATGGCAAACATGTGTTTATCAATGTTTTAATATGGATGTAGAACATGTGATATATTTTTAGCCTTTAGAAAATAGCGCTGAATTTGAAATTTGTGATTGGATTGTAAGCAAAGCACCATCTAAACTTCCTTATAGAATACAAATTCACTGATTAACTACACTTACTGACACAAAGTAAAGACAGTAAATGATTGCTCTAGTAAATGGTCAATGAGAAATGTCTTATAATGTGTAACAGTGCACAAAGAGCCATTTAAATTCATGGAGATGTATATTGTCTTTTGATTAAATAGTTCACGATTGAATGTTGGGTCTCTCATAAGGGTTTGCATTTGTTATCAATGAAAAGGAAAATTATTGCGCCAAAACACAAAAATGACAAGCATTTATGTCGTGAAATAGATTAAAGAATTTAAATAAACATATTTTAGATGGGGTATGGACAAAGTGGGGTAAATGGGGAGCATGTAGTGCATCTTGTGGCAGTGGTGTCCGTCAGAGATCAAGATCATGCACAAATAGTATTGGAACCAAATGTAAGGGAGAGTCTTTTGAAGTTCAGCCTTGCAACGAACTGGATTGCCGTAAGTAATGCCATCCTATAACAAAAATTCAGCTTGTATTTTTACTTTATACATGTATATATAAATTTTGATGATATTCATATAAAGTTTAGTAATATGATTCAATTAAAATGGACAAACGTACACATAGTAAGTGTAAGAATGATAAAGAAAACAATTTACATTTTGTTTGATAATGTATTGTCTATTCGTTTCCGTAATAAAAGTTTTCATTTTTAGCTTGTGAGTCACATCCAACTCTACAAAACGGTGCCTTAAAACGGTTATCGGAATCACAATTCAACATTACTTATAGCATTGAATGCAACAAAGGCTATGAATCCTTAGGTTTGCAATATGTAACATGCGACAAGGACTCGGGATGGAAAAAAATTCCAACATGCAATAAGGTATCATGTGGAAATCCAGTCGCACCGTCGAACGGAAAGCTTGCTTTTACAACTGGAGTAACTTTCCAAGCGATCGCAATGTTTGAGTGTTATAGCAGTTTTACAGCTTTTGGTAATCCAGTCTCAACATGTTTAAGTGATGGAACATGGTCAAGTTCTATAAGATGCTTGATACCATGTAAGTAGAACGTTTATACATGGATCTGTTTGCCGAAATATGATTTTGTTTGAATTATCAGATCGTTTCATTTTTATTAAAAGGTAATGGTTTAATTTGAAAGATACAAATTAACAGCTGCCTACATAATCTTCTGAGTTATTGGTGTGGTCTGAAAAATTCTATGTTTGATATTTTTTTGTCCGCAAAATATTTGTTTTAATTTTAGTTTGTAGATCACTTCCAACTCTACAAAACGGTGTCTTGAAACGGTTATCGGAATCACCATTCAACATTACTTATAACATTGAATGCAACAAGGGCTATGAATCCTCAGGTCTAAAACTTGTAACATGCAACAAAAATTCGGGTTGGACTGAAATTCCATCATGCAACAAAGTTTCTTGTGGAAATCCGGTTGCACCTTCAAACGGAAAACTTGCTTTCATTAGTGGGGTCACCTTCCAAGCATTCGCAATCTTTGAGTGTTGTGATACATGCAGAACCTCTGGAAATTATGTCTCAACATGTTTAGATGATGGAACATGGTCAAGCTCCTTGAAATGTATAGCACCTGGTTGGTAAAATGTTTATTCATTCATTTGTTTTGATTATTTGTTTCAAGATTGATATCTCACCAATATTAGTACAATGTATGATTACTCTACTTGTAACAACTAAGTGAAAACGTTCTCATGTTCTGTAGTTTTAAGTAAATAATCTCAAATCGGTGACACTTTTAATCTACTAATTTAAAAGTAAAATTATTTTTCCGTGATTGCTTGTAGAGACAATCAAAATATATATTGAACAATTAGATAGGTAATTTCATGCTAATTATTTGTGAGGGCTTTAATACTGAGAGCAAATTACATTTTAAATGGAAATCTACTAGAAACATTGTCATAAAAAATGTCTTGTGTTGTTTTGTAGTATCAAAGTGTACGAAGAAACCGACCTACAATGAAACCTTCAAAAACGTTGCGTTCGGCAAAAAAGTTACACTATCGTCAACGTACTCTTCTACATACAACGCCCCAAAAATGGTAATTTGTGGTTGAAGCCTAGCTATTTTTTTTTCATCCGGCATTTTCTTGTGTTTTACTTTAGTTTCTGGTTGTAACATATATGATATATTGGTGGAAATTTAAGTCACGCTTATATTTTCGATTCCGTATTGAGACATTCAAGAAATGTTGGTAAAGGACGACCCCACCTCCTGCATGCATTATTATTTGAGGCATGACAAGTCACCTGTGTAGAATCAACGATATTCCCTATGCAAGCTGGATAGCATTCATAATTGAAAGTGTTCAAGGTCTATGTCGGTATTCGAACCCATAGCGGAATGTCCGATATATAGTACATAAAGTTAACATACATTTATCGGGATTATAATAGGATTTGGTAGATTTTTAATTGTACGACAACAAATTACAAAAATAAAATCGTATTAGAATTAGCATTTCATACTTATATAATTTATATAATGCATCTAGTATACAAAATAGCTTTCTAAGACATACAATAAATACTAAGTATTTACATGTATATTTCTTATATATCAAAACAGGTTTTTAATAGAAACAATGTTTCTATTATCCCTAGTGAAACAAAAAATAAGTGAGATTTTTTTTACAAGATGCAATTATTATATGTTCTAGGTAGATGGTAACTTTGACAGAAATAATATCGCAATAACACAGTATCAGAAAGATCCATTTGCAGTGGTTGATCTAGAACATTCATATACAATACACTCTATCTATATATACAACCGTAAAGACTACGGTAGGTTTACTTTTATTTTATTTTATAACCTACAGTTTTAGATTTAGTTTTTAATAATTTATTCCCGTGTGAAAAGCTTTATGAGATTATTAAATATTCTTGAAACCTACACTTACAATCATTTTACGTGAACTTGTTTGTAATGACATTGTGTGAAAATCAATGGAACTCTAAACAGTTTGCTTATACATGTTTTAAACTGGACACATTTACAATTTATAAAATTCATAAGCGCTTTCTAAGTGCCTTTCTTACTCTAACGTAGATTGTTATTAACGAAACTGACTTATTGTTCCAGCATATACCGACTTAAGAACGTCATCGTCCAAGTCGAGGGGACAAGCTCTCCACGTTTATAACAGTTGCTACTCATAAGACGGTCATAGGTGTAGACTGCACATTCCGATTTGAGAACCCAGTTAGAGGTCGTTATTTTAAAGATAATGCTAGAAACAAACGGCGAGTATCTGCAAATCACAGAGCTTGAAGTGTACAGTGACACAAAAATCTGAAATGAAAGTAGACTTTTGTGTATCTACTTTTATCAGTAGGTAGTCATTGCTATAAAGTCGGAAAACAATTATGCCATATAACACTTTTAATAAGATTATGTTTTTTTCAATTATAACTCTCTGAATATAATTTTTAATTGGTGTTGTAAATTTTATTAATTGCATTCTTCTACATATGTTCTTATATGATTGAACTCTATTTTCAACCAATGAGCGTATGTCTACGTTCTTTCCAGTTTGAACATACATTATAAATAATAGATTACTTTGTACTATAATTGTTTTATCTATTAAAATATGTTAACGTGTCTGCTACAAATATTTCTTTTATGTGTTATTTTTTTTTAAATAAAAATTCGTTCAAAAACTCAAGACTTTCAACAGCCAATTCATTTATCTCAAAAAACAGTCTCCATTCCCGATTGTTCCAAACAAATGTCACAAGAAAAACATTCTATACAATGTCAGTTTCCTTCTTTACGTTCAAAATGGAATGAAAATAATAAAGAAGCATTTGTTAATAATACAGATATACAACGGGTTAATAAAATCAAAACAGCACCCGATACTCCGTCAGGCTGTGATGTTAATTCATCTATTCTAAATAGTCTTGGCGACGAGATGCATTATTTACTAGAAAGTCCTTTCTCAACGGAAAAAGGTCAAGTCTCTTATCCAAAAAAGATTTTATTAAAGGCTTAATATTGTCCAATAAAAGTTAAGCTCTTCTATCATGTACTTCGGAACTATTTTTATAAATATTTTTATAAATCTTGCATATTTTGTAAAACGCTTGATTGAACATTTCAGAAGTGTAATTTAAATCCATTCTTTTCAATTGTAAACATGCGAATATAGTCGTCGTTCGAGTTTTTTTTCATTAATGAAATAACAGTGCGAAGCAAAGTCAGGATTTTTACGATTGTGTTTTAATAGTATTATTTCAAAGGATATTTTTGCAATAATTTTTTCAAAATATCTATTTGGTAAAACTGTCCTAAGATGTTTGAATATTCTGTCTTAGTAGATATTGATTTTAAGTTTGGCATAACGGTTATTTATTTCTTAGCAGAATTGTTAACTACCATCATTGATAAGGTGCAAACTTTCAGTTTGAAGATAGTGGGTTCGGATGCAGCTGAAACTTTTACTACATTTAATTCATTTTCTTTAATTTTGTAAAACTTGTTCACTAGAGAATGTTTAGTACATGGAAATCGCTCATTGCATAATTTTATCACAATTATTCAAATATCATAAAAAATGAAAGCAAATAATATATTTAAAACATTTTATGTTAAGATATATTGTTCAATGTCTACATGTATGTCTATTAAAAAGCTAAAAAACATTAATTGTCAGTCTAATCTGTTGTTGTTTTATGATCCTTCGATATCAAAAGTTAATTTTTGGTACCATGTACTACGTATAAATGCAAAATAGTACATTTTGTTGCAATAGTCATGGCATAAAGACCTCCTCATACAATGCCGACATAACGACTCATTATTAGTGTAAGTGCAGTTTAAATATATGTATGATAGTTTGAAAACTTTACCAGAGCTAAATCGTATACAAAATGCAAAACATGCATAGTGAGGTAACTGGAGTGCAGGTATTAGTTACTAGCGCATGCTCGTTGATTGGCTTATTTTCTTTAGGGTTTACTAATTGCGACGACAGGGAAAGAGATAACGATGGAGAAGTCATATTCAGATGCTCGAACATTGGTTTTTTCTGGGGTTTATTATTGTGACGACGGGGAACGTGTTTTTATTTTTGCCTATGAACATCAAAACACTCGGCAACACGTGTGTTACGATGTTCTTTCTATTACATGTCAACCATGCCACATGGGTTTAAAATTTGTTTAAAGCCACACTGCTAACAAACATTTCAAGATTGTTTAATTATTTTTAGGTTAGTTAGTCTTATCAAAACGAAAATGTTGTTTAATGTAACAAAACTTTATGACTCATACGGATTTCTACTTCTTTTTGACAGCACAAGCAATAAATTGTTTGGCATTTAAGAACAATCATGTAAAAATATCTTGCATAATAACCAAAGAATGTCAGGTACATAAAAGAGATGCAAAATATAGAAAATACGTTTTCTTGGACAACAAAGTTGACCTTTCCGTTTTGTCCAATTTTTATGACTTGCTAATGGGCTTTTAGATAATTTGAGTGTATGGCCTTTGTCGAAATGGGGCTAACCTGTTTTGTATTTTATAAGGGGGAAAGTTATTGTAGCGTTAATAACAAATCATTTCAGACTAGTTTTTATAAATAATTGTGTTTGAACTGACAATAATATACATTTTACACTCATTATCATTTCGTTGATTTAATATTCTAAATGTTTGGCTGTCACCGAACATTCTTTAAAGAGTATAAATCTATATCAAATGAAAATTTTTTAAAAATTCAAATCAACTGTAAAATAACAATGGTTCCATCATTATATGGTTGATTCTCGAAAAAGTTGTAACATAGAATGCCCTCTTATTTAAAACACATCAATATTGAACGTAAACAGAAGCAAATTTTAAGTAGGGTTTTATCCGTTTAGCAATGATTTTTGTGCATGAGCCATTCGCTTTTAAGGCAATAAATGACCACATTTATTTTATACAAGCATTTTAGAAGTATTCTTTTTAAAAATTCAAACAATCCTTTTTTAGAAAACAAACAATAAGGCGTTAAGAAAAGAGCACGGCACTCTTTAAAACAGAACTTTAGTTTAACGTATGCATCAATCTGTACTTCATTATTGCCGGGGTAGGAGAAATTTGGTTTAAGGTTCTTCATATTTATGTGTTTGTTTGCTCTGATCAATCAGAAAGATATAAGTAAATCGCTAGTGAAAAGGGAGCACATTTGTGTAGTTTGTAACAGATAGAAAAGAGCAAATTATATATTATTTTCTTTATATGTTTATTTATTTATCTATATACTTCTTTTTTCATATAATTTTACTTTTTTCTTGTTATCTTCTCCCTTTATATACCCCTATATATCTATACACTCCTTATTTTTCATATGTTTATTTAGAATCCATATCAACCAAATTCAATAAAGATTTTAAAACATTTCAAATTATGACAATGGTCAAAATGCTTATCGAATAAGTACATGTGCATGTAAAAATGAAAGAATATAGTCTATATACATGTATAAAAATGCATATAAATTTCTCGAATTCTGGTTTGCTAAAAGACACATTGTATACTATATGCCGTATTTGCCGTGAAGAACTGAAGCACGCTTAATTAGCAACGTATTTCTACAGATGGTTACCGATGTGTGTGCATACAATTTTGTTCTTTATGGCGCTTTTCTCGATTCAAATGTCATAAAAATCTGAAAACAAAGTGATCCCTCGGAAGCATTAATCATAACAAAATTACATGAAAACTGCAGACTCGGATCGATTGAGTCTGTACATGAAGGATAATGAATAAGTACAACATCCCTCACGTTCCCTAGCACCGGCTTGAGCGATACTCAATTCTCAACACTTAATTAATAGTGCTGAAATCAATGATCCCGAACGACCCGAAAAATATAACAACATAACTCTGAAATAAATAATTAAAAAGTTACATCGCTATGATGACTTTATACTTATTACATATTACATATTTATTGCCCAGCGTTAGAGTAGCCGTTGTCAACTTGTGTCTTTTACCTGCATTTATTTGAAAACAGTTTTTCCTATGAACTTAATAATTTGATTCATAATAAATACGTTATACAAGTATTTGCGGGATATACAGGAGAATATAGCCTTTCCGTCGTAAATATAGCATAGGCTATATTCTCAGCAATATTAAATCACCATAATATTAGAACCGCAAGCTGTTTTCCTATAAATGGCATAGTCTCCTACGCTACAAAATTATCTCGTGTATGCACACGTGAACGCCCTCGCCTTTGTTTTAACATTTTCTTATAATTCATTTATCCGCATAATTCTTTTTTCCGCCTTGCAATTTTGTTTTATTAAGATTGTTTGTTGTTTCGTGGGAGAATCAGCCATAAGCTTTGTGTCTTATAAGCAATTTTTGAGCTTCCTAATGTATTTTCTGTCAATTCTGTATATTTTATACGTAATTTACATTAACATCAATATGATTTTTAAAAATTGGGAAGCGTTAGGTGATTTTAAGATTTCTGAAGCAAAATAATTATAAAAATAATAAAAATTATTATTGAATAATTATCTATGAACGTATGATTTTAAAAGTATTGGAAAATAAAAATAGCAATGAGAGTTAATGTATAAAAAGTGCAACCGATAAAGTCCATCATATGATTTCATTAAAATAATAGTACAGTATTTAAACGAAGTCACTGTACCCAGTCTCGCGAGCCTATACAAATAAATATGTACCCTGTTTTGAGAGTACAAGCACATGTTACTACCGATCCCTGTACCCTTCTTAGGAATCAATACATTTTAACTTGTATCTTCCTTGTGAGTACAGGAAGTAGACTGGTTTATATACTCTGAAAATGTCATGTGCAAGCCTGTGATAAAATGAAAAATAGATTTGTTGTAATAACAGGTGTAATAAATATCTTACGCTTTCAATAAAAAAGAGTAATTGTGATAAAAATAAAAATGATTTTGATGATGATGATGATAAAGAAAATGCAGATGAAGAAAAAAAGTAGAATACAAGGGCGACGATGACAATGATGGTGGTGACGATATGTTTAAATAATTTTGATGTACACAGTTTTTGCATATTTTTTTAGTGTTGATAAATTTATAGTCGTCGAAATTGTATTTATAAAGTGTTTAAGACTCTTCAAAATGCGAGTATAGTCTGTAAACTATCTTTAACACGAGGTGGTCCAGTACAGTAGAATTAATAAATTAAACGAGACTTACCTGAAGTTAAAGTTCAACTATTCTTCTTCTGCTACTGGACCATAGGGTTATAAGCAATTATCGCATTTTTCATATGTGTGTTTTGAAAGTCTGCTTGGTCATCAGATAAGATCATATATATGTCCATCTCATTAAACTAGTGGTGGCATTAGAATAATAATGGACCTTTCCAGTGTTTACAGTTTTATGTAAATTGGCTAACTTGTTATCCAATTGCTACACTGCATGAGATTATACATATTCAATGGTTGACCTGGTTTGCACAAAAGAACACATGGTTATGTTTGTGATACTGTTTGTGAGCAGTTGACCTAGCAATAAATGGAAAAGGTGTGGCTAAATGTTCCGCTACGAAAAACCGGAAAGGTCCATTGAACTTCAACTTTCAGCGGTACACCGTTTTCAACGCTTAAAAGTGCTAGAATTAATGACCTTGAAAAATGGAAAAAAATAACAACTAAGACTTCATGATTTTGTTTTGTTTTACTCATCTGAAATCATGCAGCTTTGTGAGTTACCTCAATGTGTTTCAAAAATGTAACCATCAAATTTAACAGAGTAATACATAGATTTCTATATGACGCTTCCATTCACTCAAGTTTGACTGTTTAGATTGT
>NW_026853275.1:0-182230 GCF_026571515.1 Ruditapes philippinarum
ATCTTTGTTCATAAAATGAAATTTTGTTGCATTACATGTTGTTTTTTTTTTTGAAATTTTGAATAAGTTTTTTTTAGGAACTTTTCATTAGTTTACAATGAAAGCTCTGTTTTGTGGTAGAGGGTTTTGGAATAAACAACCATTTTTTACCCACACTTTAAAAATTTGCCCAATTTAGCAATTTTCTTCTCTTGACTATTTATTGTAAATAATTCTCAATACTTTAACCAATTCTATGTTTATTAATTAAGCAGTGCTGTTATGGCAGTAAAGGGGGAATTGTGCAACAAAATCTTACTTTCAATGTTTTGCTGCTTTATTTGAGATAACTTTTCATGTTATTTTAAATGTTTTATTTATATTATTCAATTTTTTAGGACTTTACCATAAACCTTTTGCAATGTGGGGACATACAGAGTCTTGGATCAGCTGTGAAGGCTGGATTACCTAGTGTTGTGACTGACTGTGTGAGTATAATGACTTTATGACATACATGTTTATCCAGACTCTTGTATAAATGAGCCGTGTCACGACAAAACCAACATAGTGCGTTTGCGACCAGCATGGATCCAGACCAGCCTGCGCATCCAAACAGTCTGATCAGGATCCATGCTGTTCGTTTACCAACCCTATTACAAGTAGAGAAACTGATAACGAACAGCATGGATCCTGATCAGACTGCGCAGATGTTGGTTTTGTCGTGACACGGCTGGTCTGGATCCATGCTGGTCGCAAAAGCACTATGTTGGTTTTATCGTGACGCGACTCAAATAGCTTTTTGATCTTATTTAATTCTTCATCTGCCTATTTGAATTACAATTGATAAATAGTTTGGGGAAAAAAAACATCGAAGATTTCATCTCTGCTGTGGCTGCATTACATTTTATTTTGGAAAAAGAACATGTTTATTGTTTTACATATAAACATTTTGTTCTTCAATCAGGGCTTTTTTTCACAAGTTGGGGAAGCAGCCCAGCCCTTAATTTTGGGGAAAAATTACATGGTATATTTGCAAAAGGGGAAGAAAAAACTTGATGTAAATTCAATATTTGGGGAAAACTGCATGATTTTAAAGAAATTTTCTTTGGGGAAGCAGCCCTATACCGGCCCCTGTAATAGAGGGTAAAAAGGCCCTGTCAATGTTTGTCTTCTGATAAAGCCTCTCTGGACTTAAGTCTGTCAGGGGACATTTTCTGGCTATACTTTCAATATCCACCTTTATAATTATGTAGAGAGATTTGTGCAGTTCCATGAAATCCAAAATCAAGCTTGGTTTTATCCTATAGTTACAGTTATGAATTGTATTGTATAGTGTCCTTTATAAACCAGATCAGTCAAAATTTATTGTGCTGAATAGCGCATAAATCAAACTGAAAACTTTTTCAAGGACACATTTATATAGTTGTTAGTATTATTTAATTAAACACTACTTATTTGCTGCGGATACAAATGAGTGTATTATTTAGTTTATGCCCATGAGTTATATTTTTATAGGTAAGAATGTAAACAAGAATGCTGTAAGCCTTCAGTGATCTTTGATGTTCAACATGACATCTGTTTACCTGTGGCCTTTTCACTTGAAGAATAACTGTCATCATGAATTTATTACAAAAGCCATTTATAGCTTGATGTAACATATTTAACTACTATCTTCCTCATATCATTTCAGTCTTAGATTTTATCAAACTGGCTGGCTTTGAGATTAAGTCTTGGTCGTAAAAGAGACAAAATCAGCAAGAAATGCCAGCATGGTTTTGTTAAATTGCTAACATATCTGTGGGTTGCACAGAAGACTGAAAAAGCATTATAATGAAAGGTTAAGATGTGATGCAAACTTTAAAATGCAAAATGTTTTACATTCGACTGATACATTGAAGCTAGATTTCTCTTTTATTTACAGCTATGTGGCATATTATTCTACCAGGATGAAAGTACTGGAGAAATCTTTACAGCTGACAATTCAAATGTATGCATCTGTGCACCTAAACCAGTCTGTATCAGGTATGCTTATAATGTCCCTTTTTCAGGTCATATTGAGGATTTTAACTTATTACAGGGTCTTGCACCCAGTGTTTCCATATATTAGTAATATATTGAATGTTACGTAATAATTACATTCATAATCAAAATTCAATGAAAAAAATGACACCCTTCACAATGTGACCTCAAAGTATATTCTCAAATATAGGTGGTGTTATCAGATTTCTTAGTAATAATGCCTGTTTGATAACTTATTGTTTATATCTTAACTTATTTCATCAAGTCAGAATGCTGAGAAATAATTCCATTTTGTTGGATAAAGATAAAGATAAGCCATTCAGGTTAGTGGTTGGCAATATCCAACTACAAGGGCCCGTGCACATTTTAATTTTGCAGATATAAAACGGTGATTTTTTAGAACCACGCTGGGGCTGAAATTCGGTCCCATTCGCTGCCCCAGAAAGTATAGATTTTCCTCCTAATTCTAAAAAAAACATTTTTATAAAATTATTTTTTTGAATACCATTTTATCACAATAGTGAGACAGAGTTGGACATAAACTGTAAATCTATGCTTATTCATTTCTTTGTGTTCATTATGTGCTCCAAATGTTATAAAAAAAGGTATTGCATTTCAAGTTCATTCTAAATGTTTTTAATGTTTGTAAATTTCATTGCATACAATATTTTGTCAAAATATAAAATGCATTCCTCCTATAATAGCTTAATAAAATTTGCATTAAAATAAGGAAATTGAAGAGACATAAAAAAACAACAAATATTTTATGGACTAGTTGAATAAATAAACAAATAAATACACAGACACAAGATTTATCTTCAAAATAATAACTTAAATTAACATAAATTTGTCTTTTACTTGTTGGGACACTTGGGTGCTTAAAATGCACAAACTACAGCAGGGGGGCTCTGATACATTATGTAATCCACAAATTCTTGAATATAAGCTATTGCCATTAATTTTGGTAATTAATGATGTTCTCAACTGATTACTTTTAAATTGAGTTTGGTAATTTGTAAAGATCTAATGAATATCCACCTTACAATACCCTGTTATCTTGTTGTTTAAGGGAGCAGGCTTAAAGAAGAATTTATAGCAAAGTTTGATACTTTTATTTGTTTTGAAACAAGATTTATCTTTATTTATCAAACAAGATCATTGGTTTTACAAATATTTGAAAAGCCATAAAATTGTTAAAATTGAAATTATGGTTGGATTCTATATGCCAGCGTAAGGATTATTATTTGATAGTTTATATTTCAAATCATTTTATAAATGACCCTGTGTTTACAATTTTATGACCTTTCAAACACACAAGGACTAATGAAGTGGTGATGTCACAAAACATTTATCAAGATGTCAAAAAAATGAAAAACAGACTAAGCGTGTAGGCCTTTTTTGCTCTCAGCATTTTGGGAATGCCACCAACATTTAGATTGGAAAACAGAATTTTTTTTTAATTTTTGGAATTTTAGAGTTTCTGCTGAACACGTTATGAATAATAGATGATGTCTATAGCCTGTATATTCATATTTTGTTTAAGAAATTCTTTTAGAGTGCCTTTTGAAATGAAAACACCTTTTTAAAGAAAATCACTTGAATATAAAAAAAAATATGCTGATCAACCATATGGAATTTTATAAGTTTCAATTTGGAAAAGAAAAAAAAGAAAAAACCCACTAATTTTTGGCATTGGGAAGAATGTAGTAAGTTACTATGTAAGGGAAAAAAAACTTGGTAGTCAAAATAAATCAACTAACTGCATAGCCTATTTAATCCATTCATCTTTTAGCCTATATTAAACCTCAGTATGCCCATATTTCTCAGCCTGTAATGGTATTTCAGCTTTAATTTATCATTGCTGACCTGGTCATTTATATGGTGATGAATTATTTTACCAACTCATCTCTCAGTTCATTTGGTATGCAACCTAATGAGCATAGATAGAATGTCCTCAGCTACTGTTTAATGAGTGAAAGGTTAAACTTTTCCATTTACAAGTTTCCTGTGGCTCCATATGATATGCCAATTTTACAATCAATTTACCAATTTTTGATTTTCTTGTACTACTGTCAATATATATTACATTTGATTTGTTGATATCTTTAAGGCAATAATTTTGATTTATCATTATTTAAAATTTGACATGTCATATAATTATAATTATCCAAATAATGATTGATCTGAAATTCTGAATTAAACTTGGCCTATTTTCAATGTATGGCCCTTGATTGCTTTTTAGCATTGATTCTTATTTTTCAGCAGCTGAAATCATTTACTTCAATAGCTTTTTGATATGGCAAAATAAATTCTTTAAAGTATTATTGTATATTTGATTGTCCGATGGAAATAAATTATGTTAGATTTAAGGTGAATTTTGCATATTCAAATTACATATACTCAGATTTTTGTCTTCTTGTAAAAGCTACATTATAAATTACAGTGTGATTTTATTTTATTACAATTCTGTTCAAACATTGTTAAATAACTTAGTTGCTCAATAAATGTTATGGTATTTAATGTATATTCAAGAAGCAAACAGCTTTCTTATTGTGGTCAGCTACCATAATATGTTTACAAATAGATGATGAAGTATATCACTTACATTTGATAATTTATCACTATTTTATCTGTGTTAGGAGATGACACTATTTGTTTTGTTGGATCATTGAAATTCTTTTATCACTTAATTTGAAGCTAATGTTGACATTTACTGTTCAAAACTTGCTATCAAAGTTGTAAAACTACCCCTTAGATACAGAATATTGTTGTCTTATTAAAGTTTGGTACATTTGTCAAAAATTCAAATCTTTCATATTAATTTTGTGAAAATTCTTGCTGACTTGTATGGCAGTTCTGTTGTATATTTCAAAGGGGCAGTATTTTTTAACCCATTTTTAAGATGGGTTTCATAAATGGGTCTTTTCCTATTTGCTAGTAATTACTATTTTTCTAAATGTGATTACAAAATTCACAAATTTGTTTTTATGTTCAATATCTGTTTTTTTGTTTTGTTTTTCTTCTTCACAATTAACACAAATTTGTTAATTTACAAATTTGCTAAATTCGATCAGTCAGCCGTATCAGTGATATCTTGCATTACTATTATAAGAAATAATGTTGCTTAAGTTTTAGTGCCCCATTTGCTTTTTATAATCTAAATCATGTTGGATGGAAATTATTTTTTAGCTAGAACTCGAAAAAAGTTTGTTTAGTTACGGTAACTTATAAACCCAGAATACAATACAAACTTTACATGACCTTGACATTTTTGTGCTATCAATGGTGAGAAATGGGAGGAATGTAAACTATTCATATTGACTATTGTTTCAATTCTTATCTGATTAATTGTCTAGTTTTATCTTAATAATTTCAATTAGCAGCTGACATTTTGATATTGAACTAGCCTCTTTAATCAGTGTTATTAAAGGTGGAAGAAATTGATTGGTGTCCAATTGATCCTTATTATTGATTAAAACATGGGACTTGAAGTGTTTATATTTCCAACCAGAAACATTGACATGACATGAAGAACTGTTTAGTTTGCATTTCAAAAAATGAATTTTTAAAAAAATAGAAAAAAAAGAAGATATTTTTTAGTTTTAAATTGGTATCAGCTCCCAGTTGTAGATTAAAAATCTTGAGATTTTATGCATTTTCATCAAGTTTTGCAAAGGGAATAAGAAGTGGTGATAGTTGATAGAGTAGAGGTAGGAGATAATGTAATTTACCATGCCTCAAGAGAATAAAAAGTATTAAATACTTTATAAAAAAGAATATACTTAAACGTAATGCTTTCAGACAGTTTTATTGCTAGCATTACCCCCTTTAAACTAAAGTCCTGTCAAGAGTATGTCCAGATAACACTGTTTAAACAGCAGTGCAAATACTTCACTGAAGTCCCTGTATGATAACAGACCACTTGTAAAACATTGGAATATCTTGAAAATGAGCAAACTTATAAGCTGCCTTTTACTGCAGAATGTTTATTGGTCTTAAATGCAAATTTACTTTGGGCACTTGAATAATTTCATGCTATTGTTCTCCAAGCATTGTGGGTAATTGATTTTAAGACTGGAAATTAATGGCTCTTCTATGTTTTAATTTCAATATTTGCATATTCAAGGCCGGCTTCGTAAATTGAAAGTTGTTTGATTTTTTTGAGATACCAGAATGCTGTTTTAATTGATTCCGTTGCAAGGTTTGTTTCTATTGTTCTGTATAGTGACAGAAACCGGATCTGAATTCAGGAAAGAGCTAATTAAAAAGGAGATAAGCGATTCATTGGCAAACATTGCAACAATACTTTTCACCTGATCGTATTTGCTATAGAAAATTATGGGAAAATTAAATTGTATTTGATTTTTTTTCTGTATTTTGTATTTATGAACTTGTCTTCAATAAAATATTCAAAAATCAACTGAAGTTATCTTGATAAAACATTGATTTATTTATTCAAAGACATCTACTCCATCAAAAAGCTTACTTTGTCTCATAATTTAGTGTGTTATGGTCTTAGGAGAATTGTCATTGCCTTTAATACTGATGATTTAAGGGACATTGTCATTGCCTCAAAATGATTTTACTTTAACCCCATTTACCCTTGTTATAATTTTCTACAGTGTTAAAAGTATGGATTTTTGTTTGTTTAAGTTCATTAGGATTTAAAGCTTTCATAGATTATTAGTAGATTATTAGTTGAGAAAATTAGAGGAAAGTATTTGTTCTCCATTGATCTGCCCCTTAAAACCTGATTGAAAACTAGATTTAATACAACTGAAATATTAATGTTTGTCTCCTCAAATTTCAACTGAATATTTTTGTGTAAATTAAACAACTATAAAGGGTGTTTCATCACAATTTAAATTGTTTTGGAGGTTTGTTTTACCAGTCCATGCATAACCTTGTGTAACAAGGTAAACATTTGGATGATGAACTACATGTTGTAAAATTGTAAAATAAAATGATGTTCATTGGATTTTATGATGTAAGGCCACAATAAAATTCATACATTTTTAGCTCACCTGTCACAAAGTGACAGGGTGAGCTTTTGTGATCGCTTTTCGTCCGGCGTCCGTCATCCGTAAACTTTTACTTTAAATGACATCTCCTCATAAACCACAAGGCCAATTTCATCCAAACTTCACAGGAATGTTCCTTTGGTGGTCACCTTTAAAGATTGTTCAAAGAATTTAATTCCATGCAGAACTCTGGTTGCCATGGCAACCGAAAGAAAAAACTTTAAATATCTTCTTAAAAAAAACCATAAGAGCTAGAGCTTAGATATTTGGCATGAAACATCTTCCAGTGAGTGTCTACCAAGTTTGTTCAAATAAAAGGCCTGGGGTCAAAATTGGCCCCGCCCCGGGGGGTCATGGATTTTCCCAATATGCATATAGTAAAAACTTAAAAAATCTTCTTTTAAAGAACTCAAAGAGCTATGGCTAAGATATTGAGCATCAAACATGTTCTAAAAGGTGTCTACTAAGTTTGTTCAAAGAAAAGCCCTGGGGTCAAAATTGGCCCCGCCCCAGGGGGTCATTGATTTTCCCTATATGCATATAGTTAAAACTTAAAAAAATCTTCTTTTAAAGAACCAAAAGAGTTAGAGCTAAGATATTTAGCATTAAACATGTTCTAATAAGTGTCTACAAAGTTTGTTCAAATAAAAGCCCTTGGGTCAAAATTGACCCCGCCCCGGGGGGTCATTGATTTTCCCTATATATGCATATAGTAAAAACTTAAAAAATCTTCTTTTAAAGAACTCAAAGAGCTATGGTTAAGATATTGAGCATCAAACATGTTCTAATAGGTGTCTACCAAGTTTGTTCAAATAAAAGCCCTGGGGTCAAAATTGGCCCCGCCCCGGGGGTCATTGATTTTCCTTATATGTGTATAGCAAAAACTTAAAAAATCTTTTTTGAAAAAACCCAAATAGCTAGAGTAAAGATATTAAGCATGAAACATCTTTTAGTGAGTGTCTACAAAGTTTGTTCAAATAAAAGACCTGGGGTCAAAATTGGCCCCGCCCCGGGGTCATTGATTTTCCTTATATGTGTATAGCAAAAACTTAAAATCTTCTTTGAAAAAACCCAAATAGCTAGAGTTTAGATATTAAGCATGAGACATATTCTAGTAAGTGTCTACAAAGTTTGTTCAAATAAAAACCCTGGGGTCATAACTGGCCCGGCCCCAGGGGTGTCATTGTTTTTAACTATATGTGTATAGTAAAAACTTAAAAAAAATCTTTTAAATAGCCCAATGAGCTAGAGCTTAGATGTTAAGCATGAAACTTCTTATGGGAGTCTACCAAGTTTGTGCAAATAAAAGCCCTTTGGTTAAATTGGCCCTGCAACGTTTGGGGGGGGGGGGTTTGGGGGGGCCTATATATAGGTGAGCGACCTCAGGGCCATCATGGCCCTCTTGTTTTTATGTTTTCTGATACAATTTTCAATATCTAAATCTGTTTTATAAGTATTTATTAAAGATATGTCTTAAAGGGACTCCACTGAGGTTTTTTGACATAATGGGACTGGAAATAATTTTTGAGATTATTTCTCCATTTGATGTAGATCTATACTAATAACTTATGTGCAAAATTTCAGATCATTAGCTCGCTCCGTTTTTTTTTCCAAAATAATTATTATAATAGTGAAAAATGACCCAAAATTGAAAAGCGTTTAAACGCTTTTTACTCAAATTGGACTTAGAATAGCACAAACATATGATTTTTAATGTATTTCTTGTGTATTTCCTAGTTATATTTTATTTATATTACTGTTTAAAGTGCTCATGTTATCTATAGTATGTGAAAATTAAAATGTTATGTTTAAGGCTTATAAACCTCAGTGGAGTTTTTTTTAACAAAAAATGTATATATATATATATATTTATTTTATTTAAAAATTCAACCAAATTTTTAAAACAGGAATATTCTGGCCCTTCGATACTTAAGTATTAGCAGACAGTGTTAGTGTCAACTCAAGTATTTTTTAAAAAAAGTGAGTATTTGCTGTACTAATGGTGAGTAAAATATCATATTAAGAGATCCATGACATAAAGTTGATGCACCTGTCACTAAGTATTTCATATATTTTCAGCAATATATTTACAAGTAGTCAACCAGATTATACAGATATCAGCAATCTTCCTCAATGTGTTTTTCAACATCTTCCTCTTCTGTCTTCCAGTATCATCAATTCCAAAGGTAAGGAAATGAACTGCAAGGGTTTTCTGTATCTGTTTGCCGGTAACAGTATTTCTAGAAAATAATAAGTGTAATCATGTTAGCTGCTCTGTATAATATTAATTGTAATTGATATTGAATTGGTAAAATGATGTATGTTGAGCTATGAGTTTGGAACAGTCTATTTAAAATTTAAGAGATTTCAGTAACAAATTTAAGCTATCAAACGTATACATAATATCAACAGTGGCTGCATAGCCAAGTGGTTAATTAATGCTTCAGACTAGAAATCTTAGGAACTCTTGCCATTTGGGTTCAAGCTGTTGTTTCTTTGAACAAGAAACATGCAGTCTGATCAGGCTCTGGACTGTGGCTTAGAAACTTTAAATTGTTAATTTTGATATCCCTAAAATTGATAATGGACAGCAAAAAAAATGGAAGCAGAAGAAGTCCATTTAAGAAATTAAGCATACAGAATAATCAGAATGCACAACAAATACAAGAAGCATTTATTTCTAAATAAAGAAAAGTTGAAATTGCCCACCATGGAGCACAAGGGAATATAGTCGAGTAGAAACAGTTTTAAGAAAATATATCTTTGAACTGTCACATATATTATTAAGATTGTTATTTGAAATGTTCATACTAAAATATGTTTTTCCCGTATTTACATTTTGGTATAAACGTATTTATTGCTTCTTTCAGTTGGCTTTTTACCAGTATGCAAAGTGGGCAGTGATAATGTACTAGCAGTTTTAGTGGTAAGACATAAAGATTTTTCCTGTTTGTAATATCATTATTACTTATAAATGTCATGTAAAATTCATTTCTTGTAATGTTTTCTGAACCTATTTATTTATTGATTGCATTTATTTTACAGTATTGTAAATTCTTTGTTTATATCATAACTTCTCTCAACAGAAGATTGAGGATCGACTTATTATACTGAAAAGCCAAAAGGCTGATGTTGAAGAGTTGGTCAGATATAAACAATTCACTCCAAATCTTTTCTAAAATTTCGTGTCACAAAATTTTCATGGCACTTTTAATGACCATATGCATTAATATGTTAAAACATTAAACATCTGTTTTTCAGTAAATCAAGTAATATTAAATGAGTTCTGCATGTTCCTGCATAAATTATCCTCTTCCAGTCTATCAGAGTTTAATATCAAGGCATCACAAAGCATTTACAGAGACCAACTGCAAGGATATGACCCCACAAAAAAGTGTAAAAATGGCTCAAATACTAAAACAAACAAACACCATATTTTACTATTCCTCAAGTTCAGATAAGTTGAGGCATTTGATTTATAAGAACTAGATATTTCTTCACCTCCAAGTTCAATAAGTAATTTTATTAATTTTGAATGGAACTTAATAAAAACTTAAACTGTCATATTCAAGTATTCAATATAGAAACTGTGGTTTAATTAAGAACAAAATTTTAATTATGGTAAATCACAGATAATATTCAACTTCTATCTACCTTGTTCAAGCAGACATAAAAACCAACCCTATTCTATTTCTCTTAAATAATTGCGGATACAACAATCTCTAATTTAATGGGAGTGTGTATGTCTTCTTTACAGCAAATGAAACATGAAAAAAACTCAAGAAATATTATTAATAATATGGGGTTTAATATTACCTTTAATTAAAGCAAGCAGCCATTCTGTAAGAAAATATGCTTGAATTTAACCCTCTAGACAGTTGAAACCAATTCATGTTTCACAGAAAACATTAGCATACAAATGTTGTACAATCTTTTCAAATGGATATGAGTTGTTTTCATGCAGAATCTTTCTGACTAACAGAAACCCCTAAAGGCATATTTTGGCTGTTAGTATTTTTTCCCCTATTTCCCTCTAAAAAATCATTTGGAAGTGATATAAATATTTTGCAAGCGACCAATATATTGAATAAGCTGTGGTGTTTTCAAAATTAGCTGTATCCAGAAACGTGCCTGATATTTGGTTAATATAATTTCTCATCTAAATAGCTATTGACCTTTGTCAAAATGGCAGTAATTGAGCTATTTCCATGCAGAGAAGCCTCTTACAAGTGCTTGCCATTGGACCTCCACGTCACTATTATAAGGAATGTTTTCAGACAACATTGATCAAGGAATGAAATTAATTCCAACAATATTATTGCATTGTCTCGGGCTTACTGGCAGACTTGTTCTGGGAGTATTTTACTAAGCACGTAAAGGCCTCTGTGTAGAGTCTGCATTGAATGTAGTTCGTCTGCTGACTGGCAGTATGATATCACGCATAATTTGGAATATCTTTTATGTATTTTTTTTCTACCAGATTATATCCAAAGAGTATAGATTTTTTTTAACAGTAGACAAATCAGATTTTACGCAATGATAAATTTTTTGCGATTATATAAAAATTTATGAAAATGTAGAATATTTTGGTGTTATAATATTTTTATTGTCAATTCATCATCATTGTAGCTTTTCTCTGTTAAATAAAGTGCAAAGAACAACTGTTAGCTCCACTTTTTGTAAAAAACAAAAAATGGAACTATTGTCATGGCACGCATTAAACTTTTTGGTGAACCTCTTTGAGGGAAAATACTTAAATGCAAATTAGTTTAGTTTTGTTAATCTAGGGTTAAAAAAGAAACAGTACTCGTAATTCTGTATATTGAAATTGTTCTTAAAGTTCAGTAGGTTTATGGTCAGGTCTATGAACTAAAGATAAAGATAAGTACTGGAGCAGAATCCAGGAAAACATAACTGTCAGTTGATTATTTAGAAAAAAAAATGTTTAAAAAGGAAAATGAATGTTAAATTTTTAATGTTTGATAAAAAAAAGAAGAAAAAATGAAAAAGAAAATTACTGCTTAAGCGGCCAATTTCACATGTATATATGTTAAGCATAAATTAATAAAATTGAACATATTCTATCAATGACAGACTTAGTATAAAGCTATTCCAGTGACTAGGTGCTAAATTTCCAAATTTCAGTTTTGGACAGATCCAATATATAAATATAGAGTAACATTGAAACCAGGATTGGAGAAAATTGGTTAATTTCCTGCTAATTAAGCAGTTGTCATTGTTTTTGCAGTATGTTTGCAAGGAAATCAATGAAACAGTTAAAACCAGGCTACATCAAGTCATACAACAGGTAAGCTATTGTCTATAAATGAGTGTGCCATGTTGCATATCCATTATAAAACAAAATTCAAACCATATTCTGTTGCATTAAAGAAATGAGAATTCTTTGCTTCTACCAGGAAATGGAATAAGTTACTTTCTTTAATCAAAAGGTTATCATTGCAAGCAGAAATGTTAACCTCATTTCAATGACATTTTGTTTTTATAGGCTTGAGGTTTTATGTAATATAAATATATTTGATATTAAATAAAGTAGGGGATAAAACTTATGGATCAAACTTGTCTGCAGTTTATGATAAAGAAGTTAAAATATTGTCCTGCAGATACTAAAAGAATAACCTACCTGCATGTTTTAGGACAGCTTTTCTTGAGAGATTTTATAATGCCACTAGAACTATAAGTCTTGGAAATTATGGATTTATACAAAATTTAAAAATTAAGTTCAAATTTAGAAGTATATCATATACTTGATGTTGATGACTAATTTTTAAAACGTAAAGAAGTTTATTTTTGCCAGAATATTTGGGCTATATTAAACAGCCTGGTACCAGTTTGTAGAATGTCACATGACACTAGGGCATGGTCTGACATTGTTGATAAACCAAACTCCTTGTCTTAGTTACTTAGTATCTACACAGCCAACTTAAAATAAAGCTGATGAAGGCTTTGTAACACAGCAAAATTATTCTTTATAATTTATAGTTAATGATGACATCTATGAGTAATGGGAGATACTGTTTTATCTTGGTACTATATTTACCATATTTGTTGTTTTCCTACAGGGACACTCTAAGTTGTGCCTCTTTTTAACTGCATGCATGTGTGCATCACACCTTCATAACACCTTCATAGGCTTTTTGGTTTGAAGTAGTATGAATAATTCTATTGAATTAGTATTCTACATTTGACTGATTCCGGTAATTTGCATTAATGAATAGTAACTTATTCAGTGCATTGTTTTGAGTTAAGTTCAGTCCAATTTAAATACATAATCAGTGTTATATAGCATCCTTCTTAATCTCTTCAAATTAATGTTACCTCTATAAAAACATTTTATATATAAATCATGTTTCAAACAGGTAGCCTTTGGCTGCTCAAGTTATGTGGTAAGATTGTTCTGTCAAGTAAATTCCCAGTGATGAACACTGTTTCAAGTTTCAACTTCATGGGAAATTAACTGTTAATTTCTTTTGAAACACTTCCAAACAAGATTGATGTTTTAACAATGCCTTATTACAGATTCTTTAGTATCTAATCAGCACTGGTGCATTATCTCTATTTCTGGAAATAATCTAATTAAATTAAAGGGTTTTATTGGCAAGGCAAACAGATTATTTTTATTTTTTATTTTGTCAGCAGAAGCATAGCAGTTGAAATACAAGTTGTTTCAACTGGCATGTTATGTTAGGATATTGAATTGTAAATGTACATGTGTTGCCATTTATGTCTAATTTCAAATGAAAAGTTATGAATTTTTTTACTGAATTATTTCCCATTACTTTAGTATAGAGAATAGGTTCTATGACAGCTGTTGTTATGTTATACAAATACATAGAGCTGTATAAAGGTGACCATAGTTCCATTTAACTCATAGCCTGTTTATGGCAACTGTTTCTAATCATGTGACCAGTGCAGACCAAGACCAGCAGGTATGTCAATGCTGTCTGATCATGGTCTGCACTGTTCCCTATTCTGTTGGCACATATTTTGACATTTTCCCTTGAAAATGATGTATGGTTTTGTTCAGATTGAAGAAATAGGCAAGTCTGTTAAAGATTTAGCTTGGTAAGGGTTAAAGTGTTCATTTTATTAAGATGTAAAGATCAACCAGACAGTGAAGAAAAAATGAAATCTGTACCCATTTAAATGTAGAAACTGAGAACTTAACAAAGCTTTTGGCACCAGTATATAGAGCTAGGTGTGTCTGGACATCTTTGCAAACTGACCTATATGTTCTGTATTTGTTAGCTGCCTGATTTTAACAGTTTGATAATCAACTAAAAATGAAAGCCAGACAATTTCATCATACAAATTTAGCATGGAAAGGTGTGGGTGTACTTGTACATTTTGTTGTTTGTTTTGCATTAATCCAATCTATGTAAGAAAAATGTCAAGCTTAATTTTACATGATTTTCTTTTTCATTAATATCTATTTTTACATTCATTGACTTTTGTCTCACCCCCTATGTCGAACAATGAGAAGAGAAAAGGCTATGTTTAACTACTCTGATTCAGAATACGTAATTTAGCAGAAATTGCACGTTATTCAAATGGCACAAAATGTCAGCTTCATTAATGAAAAAAGGGAAGGTATTTTTAACATTCACTACAATCTTGTCTAGAAGATTGTCTTTTTTCAGTGTGTAACCTAAAGCAAAAGAGTACATAAAACAAAGACTTACCAGAAATTGTATTTTTTTTTTTTGCATTTTTTAATTGTCATAAGTAAACAGTATGCTTAAGAAAACCAGCATAACATGTTATTTTTTCTTTATCTTGAAAGCTGGGAAAGTTTCCCACTGTCTGAACGAAGATTCCTCACAACTGGAAATTACTGCCCAATATTTCTGTCTTGCAGTTATGATTAAGGCAAATAACATTAATAAAACTAGTTATGTTTGTTATCAGAATTTTACATGACGTTTAATCAATGGGAGATGGATGAGCTTAGGTGTCTTGTAGTGGAAAATTGAAGACTAGGGTTACACAGGTAAAAAAAAGCTTTTATAAAAAACATTTAACTAAAGTGAAATTTAAAAGTTTCCCAATTAAAATTTCCTTATACCCATATATGGGGTATTAATTTATATTTATAATCATTTGATTTTGTTTTTTATTGTTCTTTGGCCCCTTTCTCTTATTTGAAAATTGAACTGTTCTTTGGGGAATAAAGCTTAGAATGTAACTTCATATGTTACTTCTTTAATTTGTAGAGTAGAGTATAAAGTTACTTTTGTTTGGTAATTGAACAGTTTGTTAATTGAACAGTTCTTATGTAGCAGTTAAGCTCAGAATTAAGAGTTAACCAGTGAGGTGTGGTATATTTTATTTGAAAAATGAATTCATCTGTGTATCAAAGCTTGATATAAGGTGACTATTAGTATTACCTTGAAATTACCTACTTGTACAACCTTATAGCTATTGCAAAAATTCAGTATTGAAGACTTGATTGATTGCAATTAGTTACCATATTTATTAATATAGTATCAGACCTTACTACAATATATTATGCAGTAAAGTTTTGTTGTATATATTTTATATACAAGTATAGAGAACTGATGTTTGCATAGACACAGCTGTTGTCAGCCCTTTAGACTTCACATCCTCCAAACAATCAAATATTTATACCAACTTTAGTGGTGTATGAATACCACTGCATGTCAGGAGACATTGAGAAATAGGCAGAATGATATTAAAGTTACATTGTGAAGGTCATTCAGCATATTACATTGACTGTTTATGCTTTTTTTAGCTTTATTAACTCAATGCCTTAGGCATTGAATTGAGATTCCTTGATATGATTAAGAAATAGCACTTAACAGCTTTAATATTTCATGTCCCCATTGCTTGGGATTCATCTTTCGCCATCTGTTCTCCTGCTGGCATTCTGTCTGTCTGTAGACTTAGAAAACAGTGGACTGCACTAGTGCAGAGGCATCCATGTCCTATATGTGACACATTTTTAGTTTCATCAAACTGAATGGTGAAAATGCATTGATATTTTGGCATTTTATAGAACAACTTAAATTTAAAGACTCCTTTTGTGTGCAGATTATTAAAAAGTCATTTTAGCTCAAGAATAACTCAATTCTGTTTAATTTCAATCAAGATATCATTTTCCAGACTGAATTTTTTCTTGAAGAAGGGAAAATCATTGACATTATGAACAGAACTTTAATACAAAACAGTCTCATTTCAGTAAAATTTTAATGTACACTGTTTATGCTAAGACGTTATGTTTGTCTGATTGCTGTTGATTTTTTCTTGTTCTTGAGTATGTGATAAATGCATTTTTCATGTTTACTGCACATACCTTGAATATTTTCTAATTTGTCATAGCCACATAATTTTCAGCGTGAGCAGTTCCCGTCTGTTCTAGTGACAGTATAAATTGAATGTTTGCGGTATTTCTATGCTTGATTAGAGATTATGCAGCTGATACCAAGCTGGTATAAAATAAATCTATTCTAGCAATACAAAAACAAATCTGTTGTAGCAGTGATATCATATATACATATGAGCCGCGTCATGACAAAACCAACATAATGGGTTTGTGACCAGTATGGATCAAAACCAGCCTGCGCATCCGCGCAGTCTGATCAGGATCCATGATGTTCGCTTACAAACCCTATAACAAGTAGAGAAACTGATAGGGAACAGCATGGATCCTGATCAGACTGCGCGGATGCACAGGCTGGTCTGGATCCATGCTGGTCGCAAACCCATTATGTTGGTTTTGTCATGGCGCGGCTCATATACAATCCTTACCTTCAGATTGACAGTTCCGTATTGATTGTCATTTCGTTCATTAGTGAAGGGAGCAAAAGTTCTTCAGCTATTCATCTCATTGTCAATCTAATAGATACCAATTTAGAACTGTTTGATCACATGAGCATGTATTTCATATTGTTATCTAATTCGATTTTCTTCCGTTTTTGATTGATTGTTGCACGAAATAGACCATTAACCTAAAAAGGCACCAGAGCCTATAGGACAGAATTTGCAGAAAATATGTAATTACTTAATGACAATTCCTTCTGTGCTTGAAGATTTTGACAATCATGTTTTGAATTTTTATTTTTCTTCGGATGTTTTGTCTATATAAGTTGTGGAAATGGCAGTATTTGTTTTCTGTTTCTATTTTAATTTCAAAAATTCCAAGGGATGAAGATTTGATAATTGCATTTAGTATGAAATTTTCTTCTTAGTGTGTATAAAGCTATATGTCTCTGCTGCCTGTTGTTTACAAAATATTTGCTTGAATTTTGAAAAAGAATATTTCCAAAATATTTGCCTGTATGAAAAAAAAAATGTGGAAGGTACATTTCCTTATGTACATACAATTTCTTTCCTTGTTATAGATTTAGCCCAGATAAAGGGTATTATCAGTCATTAAATTTAAGATTTTGAATTTACTGGCCCGAATTCCAGTTTTGAATTCATTCTGTATTATACTGTTACAGTATTAGACTGTATTATTAAAGATTCACAGTGAAGTTATTATTTGACAAAATCTAGTCATGGAGTAGGTGTAATTAACATTTAAGTACAGTTGACTCTCAATAAGTCAAACTCGCTTTACTTGAAATTCCGCGTTAGTCGAAGAATTTCTAAAGTCCCGTCAAATTTCCTTCTTTATCTTTGTATTTTAACTCCGCTTAGGTCAAATTTTGACTTACCGAGACTCCTGTTTAGTCGAAAAGAAAATTTTGACCCGTCAATTAAAGTCCAACGTATTTTCATCTCAATTAGTCGAAGTGTGAAATCAGCCGACTGATCAAAGGTCGGAGACATCAAAGTGAGATGTTGTCACTCATGATTAACACGTTCCATAGAAATTTTAAATTTACGGTCATCATATATTATCAACACGTCGTATAAATGGCTTTAATCCGTTTCAGCACTTAATTGGTTTTAACAGTTAGATAACTAAATTAAAATTTGATTACATTTCTTTAAGAAAGTTGACTCGTGCCAGTCTGACGGGTGTTAGTCAAATAACAGCCTAGGTATTGATGTGTGTTATCAACGTAAATGACATTTGTATAATTAATGTTCCGTCATTTTGCATACATTAATTTGTACTTCCGGTTCACGATAGTTGCTACTTTCGTTTTCGTCCGATGATCAATTAAATCAAATATAATTGTGTGTTTCATACATGTGACATCCCGGCGGGATTTGGAAAAAATCCCGATATTTCAACACTGATCCCGATTCCCGATATTACAGCTTGAATTCCCGATATTAAAAAAAAATCAACATAAAAAAAAATCAAACACAGCACCTGTATCTAAAATGTAAACCGTGCCTCCGGGCATTGATTGTTATCTGTCCATATCCTAAATTATAGCGGATTAAATGTTGAGTCGCTAATTGACAGCAAGGTGACGTAATAAACAGTTTCAATACCCAAAGTTATTCTCACATGTTTAACTTAACACGTGTCGTGTGTCAGTCAATTGACCTCTTTTGTAATTTGGCAGTAGGTATTACACGCTACGTCATCAAAACTACCCTGTAAATTTACAAGTATGAATTCGGCTCAACCTTTGATTTTCTTTGATTAGTGCCGCACTGATAAAGATAAAAGGTGAGCAGAATCATTTAAAGTGGATCATTCAAAAACCTGTTTGAGATGTCTATAATTAACCTTTTTTTAGTCAGTGGGTAATTTTTTTGTTTTGTTTAGGAATTACACAATCATCAAGGTAAAAATGTGGATTTAATTAACGGAACGATTCTTGCATTTATTTTGAGTCTTCTACTTATGTTACGTTATTTAACTGTCAGAGTCTTATGTTCATGAATAGTTGTTGCACGTTTTCAAATAGCTTGTGTTTTAAATTATTAGCAAATTATTAGCCAATTATTATAATTCTTCAAACTGAAAATAATGACATGTGAAAATGTGACTGTTTTAGAAATAGCCTGTATGACTACACTTATTTATTTATTTATCTATTTATTTATTTTTTGGTGAAATAAATTAATATTGATCAACAAGAAAATCATAAAAAGTAGAATCCTTTAATGATTTTGAGGGTAATATAGATTCTTTGAACCAAATGTGCCAAAAACGCATTGAAATTCGAGTCGATAAAAAAATCCAGTTTTTAGCCTCAAAATCCAGCTGAAAATCCAGTTTTGGCCCATTTCATTTGTCACATGTATGGTGTTTATGTTTCACTATTAATATACATGTATTAAATTTTGAATGATATATTTTTGTTTATTTATAATTCGTAGTTGTTAGTGATTTAACGTCATTTCAACGGTTAAATATTGCAGCATTGCCGCTAACAACAATAACAAACCTACTTCTTTGCACATTTAATCAGGCACATGTATATACATGTACGAATGTCAGCGTAATGGCGACAGTTCCACGTTACTCGAATTCCGTTTCTCTCGAAGTAAAATGCCCAGTCCCTTGGATTTCGAGTTACCGAGAGTCAACTGTATATCATATACAATGAATTTATATGCAATATAAGTCTTAAGTGTGAAGATGGAATTTTTACAAGGAAATGTAAGAACTGTTAAATCAGTCTGGCTTTGAAGACATAATGAGAGTGAATGTCTGTAAACTTGTGAGACTATCAACTAAGTAAAACAAATGCTAACGATTACTTGACACTGTCATACCACTTGTCTGGTCCAGTCCAGACTACATAATGTAAATGGGTTTGATTTTTTTTTCTTGTGGGTTTACATAATTATTATGACGAAATAAAATGTCTATGTTTAAAGTAAGATGAAATTAATGTACTATTTCTACTTTAAATAGTGTGATACTATTTACAAATTCTACACTAAGTTTTTTATTAGCTGACAGTACATGCAGTTAAAAGTACTGTGGTTGGAATTATAACTTAAAAAATTGATGCACTCTTAGTATGAAATTGGTCATGAGCATTTCAAAACATCAATAACTTACTACTTACTACAATGGGGAAATGTTTTTTTTTCCTGTCACTTTGAATAATTCCACATTCGGTAGGTAAGATTGATGTTTTGGTGGATATCCAACCTATTGTCAGGCAATAGATTTACAATTTACAGTCCTCTCTTGAACCCATTGATTAACAGATGTTGTAATTTTGCCAGTAATAGACAGACATCTTTAAATTAGTTTACAGTACTCAATTTTAGTCTTCACTGGTTTTCTGATCTTTGAAGGAAATGTTCTGGTTTTAACAAAGTCTTTTTTTAGATTCAGATTGGTGCCCATTTAGTAAAAGAATACAAATTATTCATATATTTGAGTGTTTTTCTGATAGTAATCATATTCATTTAAGAACATAAAATAGTTGTATTTTGAGTTGTGGTCTTATTAGGGGCTGAAAATGTATCAAGATGTTTTTTATGATGTCTTGGTTGTATCATGCACGATACATTAAGACAAGATGATTTGAATGCAGTTTGTAATGTTCAAGTCTTTCCAAGTTAATATTCACAATACCATAGTTCTGTTTTATATTTGATTATTTTGTACCTAAGTAACTAGATCTTTGGCCAAAATATGAAACTGTTTTAGCTTTTGAGAAAAATTGAACTGTTTTGACATGTTTCTTAACAGAAGTCACAGGTTATATGATTTTACACATGGGAAAACAACTTACAAGTCATGTATTAGTTTTTCCACTTTAAAAATTTCTCAAAGTCTCGTAATGTATAATAGTAACATTTAGAGTGTTGTCAGATGAATTTATAAAGATAAGGAGTAAATTGTTTTGTTAAGTTTAATTAAATTATTGAAAGAAAGTCAATAAAATAAGTCAATATTAAAATATGGTTCTACCTCATAAATTATATATCTTTATATAATCAAAAGAAAGTAACTATAAATAAAGGGACTGTAATAATATACAGTATTTCTTTCATGTTAACCAAGTCTATAAGTACATATATGATACAATAAAGAAGCAACATAATATTATGTATTAGGTCACATGCCATTTTATATTCTTTATACTGTCTGTCTGCTGCTGATAAAGTTCCCAGTTTTGACAGAGGTCACTCGGTATGATATTCTGAATAACTTATTACAGTGTGTACAATTTATCAATAAAATATATCATTTGGTTCCTAAGAGGAGTAGAAAACACTAATTGCTTCAGCTTCTAAGTCATCATTTGTTTCTTCAAAAATCATTGTTTTGAAGGAAGCTAAAAATTTCTATCCTGAACATTTGGCAACAGTACTAATATTTTTGTCCATTCTTGAACTTGGTTTTAACTTGAAGATTATTATTCTAGTCAGGCCAATAATTCGCCCTCTGACATCAGTACATTTACGTATATGCTCTTGTTTTAAGAATGTGTGACTATCTAGGAATAAATCTCAATTATTTGAGCTCACGATTGTTTACTATTCTTGTCATGGATATAATTTGATTCCCCCCCTCCTCCTTTTGATTGTCCTAGGACACTTAATGACCTTTTATTCATCTTTGTATTTTTGGGAAGATTTTAAGTTGTGATTTGGCTTACAATTATGGCCAATTTGTTTCCCAGTTTTTTATGGAAAAGGTTTTGGATAATAATCATAATATATAGGTTGTTTTAACTTTTTATGTTTGTGTTGGCTTAATGACACAAAGTAATAGTGAATAGGTCATCTGTTCTGGTCAGAAATGCACATCATTGCATTATTTGCTTGACATATTTTAAGGAAGTTCATGAGGTGTTGCACTTTCACTTATACTTCTTCTTATACTTCTTTTGCTCTATTTTCTTTATAAGTTGTCAATTTTGTTGGTTTTGAAACATATTGAAGTTTTTTTTTCGCCATACATTTTGATTGACATAAAAATGACATGAAATTGTTGCTTTCTGATTGGATAAGATTGACTTGATACAAGAATATATGATCTTATCTATAATGTATGATTCCCCCATGATTCCTCTGTAATGTCAAGGACATAAACATTATGTACAACCTCTTCATAATTGAAATGAATGTTAATAATATAGTTTAATAATTAATTACAAAGCAGTCCCTGAAGATTTATTCTTCAGAAATGTTGTCCTTCAATTAAATATTCCTTTTTATGTGTTTTCTGTAGACAATGGGAGTTCAATTTTCATTAATACAAATTGTCAGAGGAGTATAGAAATTCTTATAGAACCTTAGGTACCCCTGGTGAGGATTATTGACATTGGTGTCTCTTGTTGTCACTTAATTAATAATAGTTCAGTGTCATAAATTTTTTATATCGTTCTTAAAGGCTGTACAAATAGATATGGTTGAAATTAAAGTTGAAAGGTATTTTAAAGTAAGATTTTCTTCAAGTACTGGTATGTATTGAAATAAGCTATAAAATTCTTGCTATAGTTTAGTCTACTTTTCATTATATCATATCCCCCCATTACCATAGCCCCATAGGGTTATGGGAAGTGGGGTAATGGGAAAAAGGCATGCAGTAAGAAAGAAAAACACAAGAAAGACCTTTAGTTCAATTTATATCATAGACGGCTGTGGGTTATAAACACATATACATGTATTAGGTTAACAGAAATATAAATGCACACACTAATGAATATATTATTTAAATGTTTCAAAATTCACAGTCTCTCTCGCTCCAAAGGTCTGTAAATTAATCTAGAAAAAAAGAAAAGAGGAATGGACACACTACATTCCAATCAGGAAATGTTACTGGGGACACTGGGTCCTCTGTGTATCATATTTAATTGATTTTGGGTTGATTGGTGAAGTGCAAGCACTGCTCACAATGATATATATGCCAGAGGATGGGTATTGATTTTGTCAGGAGACTGTGACAAAGTGATTATTCTAGTAGACAATTTCCGCATCTCGGACAACGTTTGTATTGAAGTGATTTCGTTTGACTGATTGCTTTTTACCATTTCGCATGCAACAAAAACATTACTGCCACAGATGATGTGGTTCTGTCACTGAAATATGAATTCTGCCATTTGATTTTACATTTTCACTTCTGTTTGCGATTTTTTCAGTCTCTCTTATGTAAAATTTTGACGGAACAGAAATATTTTATCAGAAGTCGACTAAAACTTCTTCTTGCTCCTTTTTGGGTCAATAGGAGGAAAAACAAAAATCTTATTTCAAAATTAATGAAGTTGTGAATTTGAGTAAAATATTTATATTTTATGAAGTCTTGATTTAAAACTGTACATGACACTTTATTTATACTTTGCATAACATAAACACATTATGCAAATATGAAATGGGGGACCCTGAGCCCATTTTTGAGTTATCTGCTGTTGAATTTTGAATTATTTGTAAGTTTAGGTCATTTCAAGGGCAAAAAACTTTTATGTAAGACTAAAAATTCAGATTTTTACAAATAGTGAATAATTTTCATTTTATTCTTAACACAATACAAAATTTTAAGGAATTCCATTAAATATTTGTGTTCCATATTGAAGAGAATTTAGGCCATTTTTGAGGAAATTAAGCTAGGTTTAGGTAAAGAAGTAAAAATAAAATCTTTATCAATTTAGGTCCAAAAGCCCTAAAAACATAAAATTTGAATTACTTACATAAATCATTTGGGGCACTTAAAGAACAGAAAATGTTATATTTGATAAGCAGAGGTCATACTTAAAACATAATGCAATTAAGGAAGTAACTAACTCAGGGTACTAGCTTGATCACCAAAATAATACTAACCGAAATCAGCATATTGTATAATGGAAGCACAGCACATTGTGCTGTCAATTGCATGTTAAAACGTTGCTCCCTAGAACAAAAAATGAGACAGTTTTCTGCACTGAAATCAATAATTGATTAATGTTAGTATAGATTCAATACTTTTGTAACAATTTTGATTGCCTTGTTCGTATTGACTGCCCTGTAATACATTTATATAATCACTATTATCTTTCCACCGTAAAACATTGAAGTGCAATTACTTAAGGTATGTAAAGAAGTTGCTGTAATAAGTTGTGTTCCCAGTGCCACAGGCATGTAAATCAATAGAAAGTTAGTCAATTACTGCCCATGTTACCTCCCAGTGAAAAATCCATTAGATTTTATGTCCATTAAACTCCAGTCATTCTTATTTCACCTGCTATAATTATGTACGGAAATCATTTAGGTGTGAACCAACATCTGATAAAAGGAATTAAGTCAAGATTTGTATGGAATCAATTTACAGAAAATCTGATTTGCCTGTTATTGTAATTAATGAAATATATATTCCCAGACTGCAGATTACGTTGTGAAGTTTTGCTGTCTGTTCCACAGTTATGCAGGTTCAAAGATTTACTTCAATTTTTTTTAGAATATGGAATATTGGAGCTTAATATGTTGTTAAGGTCAAAGAAAAGATATTGAAAAAAATATTATTGATCAATACCCAGGTTTCATTAACTTTTTTTTCCTTAAAAAAGAGATGTGAAATCATTTAAGTTGAATGCGTGGCTGGGAAAACTAGGTGATAAATTCTCGTGTATTATTGTACCTTGGATTGTTATCATTTAAAAGTTGGATTATATGTTGTAATGTTAACTGTGTAAGGTTGTTGTGAAAGACAGATAAGTAAAATACAAGATGTATGCGACCTTGCTAATTATGCACCAGTGCTTTGATGATGCATGTTGATACAACCAGAGAAACAAAAGGACCACAGTAAAGCCTTAGCTGCAGGGACTCAGTTGTCAGAAGTCATTCTACCTAATTTTTCAACAACAAGGAAGGATATTAGGATTAGTGAGCCCCTAATAAGTGAGGGTCAGGTTGAAAGGCAGGCCCTTAACTGGCATTATTACATCATATCCCTTATCAGGGTTACCTCACCTCACCTTCAAATATTGTTAAGAGTATCAAAAGAGAAAAAGAGACTCTAAAATGATTTCCAATGATTTGTAAATGATATCTTTACCTGTAGTCTTGTGCTTTTAATTCTTTGATCAGAATAGTAATGTTTAAATTATTTTTAACTTTAAAGTTTATTCCATGATTATAAGTTACTGTCGAAGAGAAATTTAATCAGCTTTTCTAGCTTTAACTTTTTTCTCTTTAAATTCTTATTAAATCAGCCATTAATAGCAGAATGATTGCCATAAATTTTCATGCAGTCATTTTTTTAGCTATGCCAATTAAGAGGTGGTGTTTCTGTAATTGATAAGTCAGTCTATAGATTGATGGAAGCTTCTTACATCTGCAGTCTAGAAAACTTAACAGTGCCATTGATCCTAGTTGACAGGCATTACTGTCCTGTACTATATAGCAATTATTTACAAAAAAATATAGTGTCTGCGAGAAAGTGAGACCTATAATGCTGTAATTATTGCCTGAATTGACAGGTTTTTGAAGCATTCTTCCTGCCGGTTGAAGGGACATCATTAGCAGACAAACACTTAGGCTTGTTAGGCCTATTGTGAATGCATCCAAAACTCAACTTGTCGCATATCTGCTGTGGAGAGAAAAGTTCAGTGAAATAAAAAGAAATATCCAGGAAATTTACAATCAGTAGATATGACAGGTTTTTCAATCGTTAACAAGTCATGTAGCATGTTAATACAGATAAAAGCTGTTATTTAATTATTCTGTTAGAGGTGTATACTTGTGCTATCGTCATTGAGTTCTGACTTTTTATTTTAAGCTATAATCGGAAACTGAAGTTTTATAGACTTCGAGATAACTGAATTAACCATGCACGTTATAGACAAACTATTTACTGTTTGTAAGGTATCATAAAAATAACAAGGAATTTATTCTTTCGTAATTCTGTTTATGTAAAGTTTACATGTGGAGGGATTTCCAGAAATAGTGATGAAGTGACTGGGATCGTTTCAGATGCATTTAATGGCATGAAAATAAGCATGTGTGTAAGTGTGTTGTTTCTCAGGATGAATTGATTCTGTATTTGCAGAAAGATGCTTAAATATTTATCTAGTGTCAACTTACAACAGGTAGCAGGGAGAAAATGGAGGCAATTTAAATCTAGAGACAATGTTTTCATAAAGCATTAGCAAAATTGGATTGTTACGAGCAAGACCACCGATTGTGGTGAAAGAAATCTAATTTAGCCATGTTAATGGTGCGGTGATAATTCGGAAATACTGAAGTTAGACTTGTAGGGAAAAAAAATTGAATTACCAAAGTAAGACTTCTGGTTGTTCTTGTTTGTGCGGAGTTTTATTATTCTGTTTGTACTTGCTGCTTCTGTTATTACGCCAAGAGGTGCAATCTTGAAAAAGGAACATGGAACAGTCGCGAAAAATGGTAAGTCCTTTATAATTAGTTTCTGTAAATTGATTCCTCGGAGCATCGATCAATACGGTTTTTACTTCAGTGAAAAGATAGATATAAAACTTAAAAAGTTCTATGATTTAGATATCATGTACATCATGGTTTTCATCACTTAGATTGTATGAAACATTTAAAACAAGACTTTGTTTATTTAAAGATTGTATATCCAGAAGTTGATAATAACTTCAATGTAAAGTGAAAGACTAGCTCGTTAAAGATACAGATATTAAAGTTTACAGTGATAACAATTAACAGTTTTTTTTCTATAATGTTGATAAATGTTAAGATAATACAAGATTTCATGAGATGTTTTAGAATATCTGATTTGTTTTACTGGATAACTCACTGTGACCTTGTGACATTTTATAAGTGAACATAATCAATCATAATAACAATGATGTTATTATGTTGGCCTCCCATTATCTGTTTTAATGCTGATGTGTTTTGTTTGGCTGATTTTATAGTGATTGTTTGGTCATATTCACAATGTTTTCATCTTCTTCAACAAAAATACTCAGTTGAAACAGCTTGTAATATGTAAGAGGTGGTTATTTAAAATGCATGAACTGTTTTCATCCATCATAGATAAGGACAGATTGTTGTTTGAATCAATCTAGGTTACAACCACCCACATATAAATTTCCAATCTTCAGCAGCAAAGGTTGCAAAGCTGTCTGCAAAAGCTTTCCATGGGCCAGTTGTGTCCTAAAATAAGTTTGACTGATTGTGTGCAGTTTCAGAACTATTTTGGAAATTAGGAATTTGAAACAATGTTCCATTGCAGTTTTGTTTAACAAATAGTAATATTTAATGAAGTTCATCATTTATACACTATGTGTTCAATCTAAATTGGGAATACATTCATTCTGTTCTATTGTACCTTTAAATCATGTCTATTTAACTTAACTGGTAATTTTGAAAGGCCTAGAGTGGCTACATGATCTTCAGATGTTCAGGATAACCTGTATGGTTAATTACCTGGCTTGAACTTTAAGTAATCAGGCTAGAGCCATATATCCTACTGTTGGTTGACCAAACTTAAAATTTTTCATCTTCAGTTATCCCCAAAAATTGATAATGGATAGTTGAAAGAATGGAAGTTGGATTTATGAAAAACCACATGTTATAATCTTGGCTATGCTTGAAAATCTATGTAAAAAGCTGATATGATGTTTATTTATATGTTTATATTCTTCTGGTGATAGCTGTTTATTAACTTTCCCTTTGAACTAAGAATTTTACTTGGCTCATTTACAAGTTAAGTAGAGGCATGTCAGAAGAGGCATTATACACAATAATAAATATTCATAATCATTTTATGACTGAGAATAATGTTTGACAGATCAAAGAACCCCTTCTTTCTCTTTATGTCTTTCAAGATGTTCTTTATGAAATTAACAGAATGCAGTTCTATTATAACGTTTATGAAAAACAGAATCTAGACTAGAAAGTAATTCTGTTTTATGCTTGATATTGAAGGGATGTTTCCAGAGATAAAGCTTTTATTTACATTAACCCCAACAAAGGTTTTGTATGATTTAAATGAATAAGTTTAAAGTTACTTGTTTAGAAATAACATATATTAACACAGTCCTCCAACAGGATCAAAAAACAATTTCAAATGAGTCAATTAAATTTTAACCCATAACCTGTTTAAACAGACTTGTAGAGTTTCCATTTATAGAATGGTCGATCATCAGTTTTGGGGATATCAAAATATTCATCAAACAGTATAGATCTTTCTAATCACTCTGCATAGATAAGCAAGCTGTCATGTGGGCAAAGGCTAGCCACTTTTGTTTTCAGCTGTTACATAATTTTGACATACAAATTTATCACATTCAGTTTTTATTTCATTATTATATCTTTGTATCATATGAGTACAATGATATTTGATTGCAAATCAAATGAGATCAGTCCTCAAATTAATTACATTCAAATTGGAACTTTCTTTCTTGAGATTTATTATATTTGATATTTATATCATTTCTAAGTAATTTGCTTTTACAGTAACCAACAAGTAAAGTGAAAGGTCATTTATAAGTGAATTATGTCTAAAATAGATACATGATGATCAAGATACTGCTGTGACTTTCATTGATGACTGTAGAAATATGGTCAGTAGATAATGTAATTAGATACAGTGCCAGTGAAGGATTGCCCAGTGTGTAAAAATGCTAATAGATACTGTTTTCATTAAGAGGTTGCATGCGGAAGAGTTTCTCAATATTTATTTATTGGTGTTCCTAATGCTCTCTATTGAAAAAAAAGACGGTTACTTTTTGGTGAATTTTGTTTTTGAAAGCTGCAAATCATATTGATCTGAATTTATCAAATATGAGATAGAAAACCTTTTTTCTAAGTTTGGAGTTAAAGTTGGTTATGGTCTCAGGGCCTAAAAACCCTTCTTTGTGGAGGCCAAATATAGGCTGCTTCCCCAACCAAACTATAGCCTCTTTTTTTTCCCAGTTTTGTCCTCAAAATTCCCAAGTCTTAAAATTTCCCGTAGAATTTAGAAAAAAATTAAATGATGGTGTTGAATTAAGGTCTTTTACTGCCTTATTTGTATTTCCCAGTGCATTTTGCTGGTCTATTTTGAAGAACTTGTTTAAAGTTTGTGTTAAATTTGAGACCCCTTTTCCCAAAGTATGCCAAAATCACGCATTTTTTCCCCAAGATAAAGGCTGAGGCCCCTTCCCAAAAATTGGTGTTTTGGCCCTGGGTCTAAATGGAATCTAAAAATGTAAGCTTTCCTTATCTATCTATCACATAGTTCTCAACATAGTTAAAGCCTAGCTTTGCTGGCACCTCTTGGCAACCAGTGCCTTGATATCTGCTATTGAAAACACCATTTAGAAATACTAGGAATTTGTGTCAAAATTTATATATCATATGATAATTTCACCTTGATGCTGTATAGAACAATAATTGCCTAGTAGGAAGTGATCTTAATTTCAATTATATTTATGTATTAAGGAAGCGGTTAAATAGGTGTCACATGCCAGGATAATATCCTGTGGCAGTAAGGTCTCATTCAAATTATTGGAAAATACATAATCAATTAATGTCTAATTAGAATCTTGTCGATGTTGAATAGTGCTATAGATTTCTACAACAATTTTCTACTTGAGCATCAATGTTGATTGAGATTTCAGGTTTGATTATAATGTAGCTTATAGAAAAAGAGTTAAAGTTAGAAATAAATCAAGATACTTTTTTCATGACCCAAGGTCTTATATATCGGCCTTAAGTGAGTTCTTGTTCTAGATATAACAATATTGTATTCAAGAAGTCTTGCATGAAAGATATGAAGCTGATGTCACTTGAAATACAGTTGGTCTGCAGAAGAACTGCAGTAGAAACTAAATTAGTATGTTTCATGTTCATGTATTTAGAAGAATGTAGGGTGATTACAAAAAACTAATATCAACAACAGTAAAAAGATATTTAGAAAAGGAATTTGAAAGATCAAACCCAACTTATTATTAAATACTTTGATGCCAGGTTGAAATAAATAAACTTGTATTTGAATTTATACAACTACTTGAGCTCAGTACTAGCTATAATGCATTATGAATACAAAGAAGTTTGAATTACTTCCTGCAGGAGACATAATAATGTTTTTGTTTTCGCCGGCTGTCTGTCTGTCCATCTCTCTGCACTACCAAATAGGGATAGGGGACCATCTAACTGTTCACAGAACAAAAGAGAACAAATTACCGTATCAATAGAGGAAGGGGCTAATGGCCCTCTGTAAACAGACAAGAAAATAACAAGAGAAATGTTCCTTTATTCCAATTCAGTCCCATGTCGGTTAGTCCCTCCGACTTAAGCTTGGTCGGCTTTCACAGTCAAACTACTGGTGGGATTTTGATGAAACTTCACAAGAGTGGTCAATTATAGTTGTCCATTATAATCGCCATCACATTCTGCTTCACTGCATAAAATGGCCACCAGAGTTTAAAAAAAAAGAAAAACTCTTGTTTGGCTTTCACAGTTAGTGGGATTTACATGCCACAGTCCCATCCTTGGAGTACATACGTGGTAGTCTTACATGTATGTTTATGTGACAAAAACTCTTCTAGTTATAATTAATTATACATGTTTTAAACTTTAAAGCACCAGAGATTCAATTACAAAATGTATAGGCTTAACCCTGGATGACAGGAAATAAGTAATACAATTACTGTTTCTTTTAGTCAACATTGAGATAATAGACAGGAGATATGTGTCTGCAAGTATTGGGAAATCAAGATGTATTGCTGCACATAATGATGCATCCTGGGCTTCTATACTGCTACTTTTCTATTGTTACAATACAGACAATTTGATTTTCTGTGCAAGTTGCTATTATTTGTCTGTCTTTTAGCCATTGTTATTTACTTTGTATAGAGTTTATAAAATAAGTTATGCAAAACAGAGTTTCTTTGAAAAGCACAGATTACCAAAGGTAGGAATTAACCCATATTACAATGTTAAAGCCGGTGAGATTAAAATCTTTTTCTCAGAACTAAATCAAATATTCGAGATTTGTCTCCCTTTACGACAAGTTAACCTATATTTTGGTTAAAAGATGTACAATTATTTTTGTGGGGATCCCTGTTGTATTCTCAATACAGTAAACTGAAGTGTCATGCAGACATCACCCCTTCCCCTCAGGTAATTTACCCCCAATCTAAAAATACATCATTTGAAATGCATTAATTGTAAAGTTAAGTTTTCATTTCATATATAGGGATTTAAATTTATTTTGGTTTCTTTTGCTGATGTACAAAAAAGGAAACGGAAAAATGCTGACTTTTAGGGTTCAATATGTTAATTTACATAATTGCTTTTGAAAATGAACACATTGTAAAAGCAGTGTTTAAGACTATTACATAATTATCTATACTTTAATTGCCATTAAAATATCTCGAGAACTCTTACATGACTGTACAGTCTTAAAGTAAAGGCACATTATGCCTTATAAATCAATATTTTTGTAATTCTTTAGAAATGTCAAACATGCTCTTAATAAATAATGTTTCAGTAATAAATTTTAGAGTATGTTACATATTTAAATACTGAAGAAAGTAGTGCTGAGCTTGCAGTTAATTTGTGTCGTAAAAGTAGCAAAATGTAAACAAAGCAGTATTTTTTACTTACAAAAATACTGATCATGATAATTATACCAATTGCGGGCAAAAGATAGTTCATGTATATGGAAAATTATTATAATTTTGGAAACTGTAACAAGATACCAAAAATAATGAACCTTTTACTAAGTACTGAACTCAAAATTAATGCTGCACCCATAGTCATTATACCCCCACAAACGAAGTTTAGGGGGGGTATATAGGAGTCAGCTTGTCGGTCGGTCGGTCGGTCCGTCGGTCGGTCCACATCATGGTTTCCGGACGATAGCTAGAGTTTGGAATGAGGTATTGTTATCAAACTTGGTATATAGCAACCTTATGTGGAAAGTCCGGTTGGTATTGCATTTGGACCCTCTGGGGTCAAGGTCAAGGTCACCGTTACTAAAAATAGAAAAATGGTTTCCGGACAATAACTAGAGTTAGGAATGAGATATTGTTATCAAACTTGGCGTATAGCAAGCTTATATGAAGACCTGGGTTGGTATTGCATTTGGGCCCCCTGGGGTCAAGGTCAAGGTCACCGTTAGGAAAAATAGAAAAATGGTTTCCGGACAATAACTTGACTTAGGAATGAGATACTGTAATCAAACTTGGTGTATAGCAAGCTTATATGAAGACCTCGGTTGGTATTGCATTTGGACCCCTTGGGGTCAAGGTCAAGGTCACCGTTACTAAAAATAGAAAAATGGTTTCCGGACAATAACTTGACTTAGGAATGAGATACTGTTATCAAACTTGGTGTATAGCAAGCTTATATAAAGACCTGGGTTGGTATTGTATTTGGACCCCTTGGGGTCAAGGTCAAGGTCACCGTTACTAAAAATATAAAAATGGTTTCCGGACAATAACTTGAGTTAGGAATGAGATATTGTTATCAAACTTGGCGTATAGCAAGCTTATATGAAGACCTGGGTTGGTATTGCATTTGGGCCCCCTGGGGTCAAGGTCAAGGTCACCGTTAGGAAAAATAGAAATATGGTTTTCGGACAATAACTAGAGTTAGGAATGAGATATTGTAATCTAATTAGGTGTAAAGGAAGCTTATATGAAGACCTGGGTTGGTATTGCATTTAGACCCCTTGGGGTCAAGGTCACCGTTACAGTGTTACTAAAAATAGAAAAATGGTTTCTGGACAATAACTAGAGTTAGGAATGAGATATTATTATCAAACTTGGGGTATAGCAAGCTTATATGAAGACCTTGGTTTGTATTGCATTTGGGCCCCCTGGGGTTAAGGTCAAGGTCACCGTTAGGAAAAATAGAAAAAATGGTTTTCGGACAATAAGTAGAGTTAGGAATGAGATATTGTAATCTAATTTGGTGTAAAGGAAGCTTATTTGAAGACCTGGGTTGGTATTGCATTTGGACCCCTAGGGTCAAGGTCACCGTTACAGTGTTACTTAAAATAGAAAAATGGTTTCCGGACAATAAGTAGAGTTAGGAATGAGATATTGTAATCAAACTTGGTGTATAGCAAGCTTATTTCAAGACCCCAGTTGCGATTACAATTAATTGAAATATTTCTTTGTACACAGTTGATAGTTTGTGTTCAAATTTTTCTTCAGACTACTTTTTTTTTCATAAAGTCAAAGTTGCAGGTGGGGGTATTAATCACCTTCAGTGATAGGTCTAGTTTTAGATCATTACAGAAAAGGAAAAATTGTTTACATACATCATTATGACACAACGTCACTGTTTAAATTAGTTAAATTATTGGAAATAATGTAGATGTTTCCAAGATACAGACTATCCTTTTAGATAATTATAAAGACTGTATTGTAATTAGGAAACAAAAATAGCAGACTGGTATTTGTTGACAGGTGGTATCATTAACAAAGTGATTTGTAATAATCAATTAGATAATTTTTGTTCAATATAATGAAAATTGCACTGTATGTTGGGCTTTGACGATAAGTTTCTTAAATTATCTATTTGTGTTTATTTTTAGATAATCTAAAGAGTTAATATTATCATGTTTTATTATTTAAATGAATGGAGGATATGATTATTTCATGTGATAACTAAAATTTGTTACGGAACTTTATTTTTTTAATGAAGCCAGTCAAAAACTGGGGTATTTCATTGGTTGATTTGAAATTAGCCAATGATTATGCCTCATTCCATGACTGGTTCTCTGTATTTTTCAGAATATGAATACAGCATATTGAGTGTAATAATCTTCTACAGAATCTCTTGTCTCAAAAGATGCTGTCAGATTAGAGATCTCAGAAATTGGGAAAGTTTGTGTGCACTGCCCAAAGGAATTGTAAGATTTTGTCACAGGCTTAATAGTGGGATTCTGAGAGATATTGCACGAAATTGCAACATTGTTTATCTATTGATCAGAGTTTATTTATTCTGGAGTTTAACATCTTAACTGTTGGGGAATTAATTCCGACTTTGTGATGTGTTTCTCAGTGAAAATATTGGAAGTTCCAAGACACGTGCTTATCAGTTTTAATTTCTTTATCAGTCAAAAATACCTTTGAATTTGTTTTGCAGGAGAATATTTAAACAAGGTTATAATAAGCAAATGTAAATTTGAACCATGAAGTTATGAAGACAAAAAAATGGCATTATACATGAAAGTTACTGATTTAATGTAATTCTGTAACTGATATTTTAGAAGTGGCTTATAATTATGCAAGAAGTGAGAAAATTAATGGAGTTATTAGTCTCTTAAGCTATTATTTAATTCTATGAATGACTGTTATGCAATTTGAATTCAATTTTCCTTGCACTATTATAAGATGTGCAGAATTTGTTCTGAAACTCTTCTTTTTACTTCGCTTGACCATGGTTTTTCATAGAAACAATTCGCTGTAGTTGCATCATGTTGTATTGAAACAATCATCAGGATATGCATCCATGTCACTGCATGCTTTTATGTTGTAACTTGAAGTTTTTTTCTGTGACAACAATTAAAGATTTTTAACACGACAATGAAATTATAACTGACTGGTAACCCATTGGAGACATCTTCACATAAAGGCTTAGTGTTGCATCTAGAATTTCAAAATTATGGGGGATTGTCCCCCACTCAATTGAAAAATGTGGGGGATTTGAAAAAAATGTGGGCAGCATACATTTACCTTACAATATGACATACCGAAAAGAATTCATTTATTTTACGTTCAGGCATTTTTGACAGCTATCGTCCGCTCAAAATCGGAAGTAGAAAAAATAAAATATTGACAAATACTACAAAACACACGTGAGATGACTCATTCGGCTGCTACACGGGATTTAGTACGTATTTTAGTCATAACCACGAGTGAAAACAAACATGGCTGAAGCGTTCAAGATACGATGAAGATAAACTGAATTAAGTTGAAAAGACTGTCAGATGCGCGACTTGGCGCGCACTGACTTCATAAAAACGTGCGATCTGCATAAAAAATGCAATCGCGCGGCCTAGATGCAACACTGAAGGCATTTATACCAGGCAAGAAATCTCACCTGAGTCACCAGATACTTAATTGTACTGTTAAATGTTTAATTTTGATACTTTATTTCTAAAAATTGAATAAACAATAAACGTTTTCAAATTGAAAGCATCATTATTAGGTAAAAGGCAAATCAAATTCCAACATATAAAGTTCTGTTTCATCTCCAGCATTTATAGGTTATAAGTCACTGAACAGTGAATGCACTATGTCTCTTTATGCAATATTCCATGACACGCAATGTTGTCAGTAATTAAATATTAAATTATTAAATTAATCTCGACCCAACATTTTTCTATCAGTACTTCCATTATACACTAAAATTGTCAATCACAATAAATTATTAGTTAGAATTGAATAACCGGTGGAGGTGATGACACTTTGGTATATAGTGCTTGTCTTTGACAGGGACTTGACTCTCACTTGTGAAGAAATTTATAATATTCATTATATCATATGACTGGCAACAGACACTTATTATGATGCACACTATCACCATGTCAGTATAATACTATTGAAACTTTTGAAGTACAGTTTTATAAAGCTTTTTCATCTGCATTAAGATCTATGATAACATTTTACATAAGGCAGTCATTGGCTTTCTCTCTTTTTCAAAAAGATCTCAGATAACATTTTATATAAGGCAGTCATGCTCTTTCTCTCTTTTTCATAAAGATTTATGATAATATTTTACATATCAGTCATGCGCTTTCTCTCTTTTTCATAAAGATTTATGATAACATTTTACATAAGGCAGTCATTGGCTCTCTCTCTTTTTCATAAAGATCTATGATAACATTTTACATAAGGCAGTCATGCTCTTTCTCTCTTTTTCATAAAGATTTATGATAACATTTTACATAAGGCAGTCATTGGCTCTCTCTCTTTTTCATAAAGATCTAAGATAACATTTTACATAAGGCAGTCATGTGCTTTCTCTCTTTTTCATGAAGATCTATGATAACATTTTACATATGGCATTTTACATAAGGCAGTCATGCGATTTGGCAGTCATGCGACTTTCTCTCTTTCATAAAGATGTATTACATTTTACATAAGGCAGTCATGCTTTTTCTCTCTTTTTCATAAATATCTAAGTCGGTCATGTGCTTTCTTTCTTTTTTTTTATAAAGATGTTTGATAACATTTTACATAGAACTTCTAAAGCAGTCATATGCACTTTTTCTCTTTTTCATAAAGATCTATAATCACAATTTACATAAGGCAGCCATGCTCTTTCTTTCTCTGCATCTTTGGTCCAAAACATTTTTTTTTGCTGTTTTAAGAGATTTTTGCCGACACTTCATCAATAACCATTATTCCATCTGGAGTTTTATTTTTGCTTCACTGTGTGATGGCCTGAATGCATTTATTCCTGAATTTTCAGTTCACCACTTTTATGGAAATGCAACAGAGATGTATGCAAACTATATTGATCGTATTTACAGCTAGAGGACAAGTTGGTGGCATGCTGTATACATAAAATTTATTTAGACATCAGTAGTTGTACGGATCTTTGTATCGGAATCCAATTTTCTTTGAACTTATTGAATTTAGTCACTTCTTGAAAAGCAAAATTAAGATTTAAACTCAATTTACTATTAACATTGATTTATGATTTTGATGAAATTTTGTTGGGAGTTTTTTATTTTGTTGTTGTTAAAATGGTTAAGTTGCTGTACATATATAAAAAGTTGTCTGGCATATTTGTCTTTCAAAAGTTATTTAATCAGTCTGTTGCCATAAATGAATCCCATATATTCTTGTATAGGATATAGACTGTTCAATTTTGTCTCATTTAAAGCAGACAGGGAACTATTTAGTATTGATTTTAAAATAGCATCCAAATAGCTGAAACCGAAGTCAGTTATGTGTGTATTTCTTGGTTATTTCTTTTTTCGAGAATTTTGACAGAAAATGGATGACAATCTTTCGTAAATGTCAGAAGTAGGAGAGAGACTGATATTGTGCACCCCTGGTTGTATCTGAGTTTGATTATGTTCGATATTGGAACGAGAATGATTAAGCATTAGGAAGCAAGGTTACGAGTCATAGATCAAACGTTGAATCGTAAAGCTCACATAAAGTGCTTCAGAGAGTCGTAAGGCGGCTTGTACGAAATATGCGGGGATTTATGTCATACTGTAGATTGTACTAGATTCACATATAAAGACGTATTACCAAGGATTATTTGGGCAATATTTTTCTGTCCGTTTGCAAAGTTTCTTGTTGTCTGCTGTTCCTGACAGATTGAAAAGAAAGTGGTTTATAAGAAATGGTTTATATCTAGTTCTGCTATTGGCAGCTTATTACCATACTTTGTGTTTCAGTTGTTTTTTTTTGCAGCCACTGTTTATAACTTACATCGTTATTCATAGAACATAGATTTATAGATTTGGAATACTGGACATCACAAGTGACTTTGTTGGTGTTTATTTGTTGAGTCTGTTATTTAACTGGAGAATTTAAAGATTTATTTTTAAAAACTAATTATCGCAAAACTGCTGAAAGATAAATGTGTCTTAAGAAAAATTTGTTCTATTTTTGATGTCAGATACGCTAATGAGAATTAAATCACCAATGTTTAATTAAAGTTAATTATCTTCGTTAATTTGTAGAAACTAAAATGACGTGAGTGAGTTATCCAGTCAAATTACATAATTTGAACCATTGGCAGGCAGGATTAAAGCACTGCTGCCTTTGATGATGCTTCAAGAATTTTTTTTTATCCCAATTGATTATCATTCAAATAATTCCATCTTTGTTAATGATGACATGTTAAAAGGGAAATTTGTTTTTCTTCCCCTCGTAAAATAGTTTCTCCGTAATGGAATTTAGTGACACTATGACACGAAATATCAATACATGGGCGTGTTTCTCAACAAGCTTAATGAAGCAAAAAATTTGATAGAGAATTGGATGGTTGAATTTTGATTTTAAAATATCCGTCTTAGAAATGGCTTTATAATACAGCTTTATACACAGTGATTGAGACAAAAAAGAGAGATATTTATAGGAATATTAAGGGCGAGAGGTTGAACTGTATTGGAAATATTTTTCTATGAGTAAGATAATATAATTATAGTGCTATATTTAATGTGCAAGTGATTAATTGATTGTTTTTAGTGTATTTCAAATGAAAGCTCGCTATTTACTGTGAAGCTAATTATCGCAACTTGTTATTTTAATGGAAGTGGAATGTAATTGAAGAGTCCTGCTGCATTGTTTGGGATTATTATGTGCTTGTTTTCAGTCAAAAGCATATAATGTTACATCATTGATTAATTGTCGAGACAATTACAAAAGTTATCTAGTTGATATAATTTACTTAGAAAATTTTGTAATTCATGGAAGCATTTTTTTTTTTTTACAATTTAAACATTCTTCAAATTTTTTTTTGCTTTTTGATATATATAAGTTAGTTTATTTTAGTTAGTTCAACAGACTAATTTCTACATCATTCTTTACCAGTTTTAGAATCGTTACAAATTAAAAGTTTAAATGAAATCATTTGGGAGACTTTGAGCAGACTTTAGAGGATTAATAATTTTTTCTATAACAACTTTAAAAAGACATAAAAGCTTATGATCAAAACAAATATTTGGAACAATTTTTTCGAGGAAAGGCTGCAGAAATCTGGAGCAGGTTTTGAACAGTAGACAAAAGACCAGTATCTATGGAATTACATAGCTCACTACTGAAAATGTCTGGTTTATTTAGACGAAGAGACAAACTTGTCTGAAAAGACAGATCTGTTTAGACTTTCATATTCGCAATGTTTAAACTAATGTGATATTGGTCAATTTGCTATCCCCTCGTCCATGGGGAAAAGGGTCTGTGTTAAAAACAAATGAAAAGGGAAAATAAGGAAATGAAAGGAAAGGGTTTTTTCGTTAAAAATATCAAAACCCTTTTAAATTTGGGAAAATTTTAATATCTATTTGGGTGGAAATACAAAATTGAGTGAGAGGGGTGATTATTATCCGGGGGGGGATTAATTGGGATTTGGGGGAATTAAGTTTTTGTTAAGCCCAATTTGATGATTTTTGCTCCCTGACAGTGGATCTGTCTGAGAAAGGAATTCTACTGGGGGAGCAATCTTTTTTCAACTTGGGGAAAAACAACCCCCCCCCTTTTGTGTGTAAAAAATGCTTTTTTAAAACTTAGTTTGGGATTATTCAATTTTTCAATATAAAGGCTTTATTTTACTGGGCTGCTTTGAAATTAAAAAAAAAGATTTTATTAAAATGTTATGGGGAAAATTTAAATGCAACTTTTAAAATGTATGTTTTCTAAAGGGTACATAAAAAACAAAAAACAACAAAACCGAAAGAAAATTTTTTAGAAATTTTAAACAAAAAGCTGATTTTTTTCAATTTGTTTAAAAGGGAAAAGTTAATATAAATTTTTTTTTATTTTCTTGCAGCAAAAAAAACTTTCCTAATTAAAAAAACCTCTTAAATTTTTCCAAGGATTTGCTTATCTCTCAGCTTTTCCCATTGGAATTTATTTATTATTGGAAAAATAAAAAAAGTTTTTAAAAAACAGGCCAAATTTAAATTTGTGAATTTTAATGGTTTTATATATAGGATTTTTAAAGAATTTTTTGAACAATGCATTCCTTTCCCGTCACAGAAACGCAGCATGGGTTAAAAATCTATACCGAGGAAGGGTTTCCCGTTTCCCCCAGGAGTGTAGAAGAGAGGGCCAGTCAACATCTGATCAGACTTTGTGGTAAGATTTCTTGTTAACCCTTTCGCTGCCAGAGGGTTATTAATTTATTGTTCACCTATTTGCCAGAGGATTTTCTAAGAAATAACTATATTATTAATTAATATAATTATTATTACTTGTTATTAGTATAATAATAATTATATATGTTTCAAAAATTGTTAGTATAATAATAATTATTGTCGATGGTATAATTTTCTTTATATTTATCATTTTTTTTTATTATTATTATTATTAATTTATTATTATTACTATAATTATTATAGAAACGGCTAAAGCCGTCCATATGGCAAATACGCCGAAAATAACAGGGACGGCTTAAGCCGTCCCTATGGCAGTGAAAGGGTTAATTATTCTTTTCTTTTCCTACATGTAATCTGTAGCTTTGTGTGAATAAACTATTAGTAGAATAAACTTAATTAGTGGTCATCTGAATCATAGCAATATGTGTTAAATTTCTGTTCTGACCTTAGTTCACTAACCCTTACCCAGCCATGTCTTATAAATGGACTTGACCAGCTTCTGTTTTTTGAACTGTCCATAATCAGTTTTGATGATATCAAAATGAAAATTTGAAGTTTGTCAGTCAACATTATAGAGCATGGTCAGATTGCATGGATTTGCAGGCTGTTTTTGGCTCTATGCTTCAGGAAGTTAAAGGACTTAAGACATTGCATGAAGAGACAGGGTTACAGTGTCACAAGTAGGGTTTGAATCTGAAACCTAGTTTAGCGTGAAGAAAAAGAGTCCCACTTGAAGTTCAAAGACTGTGGCAGTTTTATGATGATAGAGAGGGCATTATTTAAAAATATACTTCAGAATTTAAGCTAGAAAAATTGAAAAATAGTATTAATTTGGCAGTCAAACTTACCTTACAAGAAATATTACTGTGTTACATTCAGGTTGTGTTTTTATTCTCCACTAAAGAAATTTACTTGAAACTTCACAAATGATTAATTATTCAGTTTATGAATAAGTCACTGTCCAAAACCCAAAGTGTTTACTTGTGGTTAAGTGAACTAAATAATTATGTTTTTGATTAAGAGATTTGTGTATGCTTATAGTCCTTATCTCTCAACCACTGAAGGTTATTATATGTTGAAACTTTGCATGGTGCCTCACACATGGCTTCATGTTCATTATAAATTGTAAGTTTACTGACCAAGAGCCATAAGTCTAGCGTGGATTTTAAATGAATTATTTCTGTTTACCATGCAGCACTACTTTTCTGCAAGTAATTGCCAGCGGTAGTAATTTTGAAACAAATTTGGATATGATTTACCTTAAAATTTGATATGTACATTGTCCCTTTGCCCAAAATTTTTCCCTGAAAAAGATACTTTAGACCATTGGGTCCAAAAAACCAAAGGGGAAATTTGTTGTCAAAGACTAAGGGGTTTTCTCTTACTGCAGCAAGGGTTCTTACAAAAGTTTTTTTTGGGTTATAAGTTTCCATAGTGAAAATCAAAAGAATTAATTTATTTGGGGATAGGAAAAAAATTAAAATTTTAAGGGTTTTAATTTTTTGATTCCTAAGATGATTAAGTACGAAATCAATATTATTAGATACTTTCTTTAAAGATCAATTTTCTACATGGTCTGTAGTTTTAATATCCTGTTCTTTAAAAAAGTATCATTTGCAAAATATACTTATTGATTCTCACAACTAGAAAATTAATCCAAATGCTATGGACAGATAATCAATTGACTAATTCCATAGCAATCTTAGAACTCTGACGAAGAAAATGTCAAATGGTTCCGTTATGTCGTAGAATTTAACAAACCATGATGAAAGGAGATGGAACTTTTAAAAAAAAAATGTAAAAAAAAATATCATTGTCATAGATATACATTTATCATTGTGATATATACGACACAGTAACTCCTTTCTTATTTAAAAAAGATCTCTTCATGCATTGTCAATGCCAGTTCTCATGTAAATTTTTCAGCTGTCTGACAATACTTCCCTCATCATTTCTGCATGAACAATGCATAAGACATTTGAATATCACTGGAAAATAATGGGCCAGGAAAAAAAAGGCTTGGGTTAAGCTATTTTTCGGCGTGTTTAAGACATTGTTTTGCAAGCAGATTCACATTCAGATTACTTTCACTGGGTTTACTGAAGTTTGAAGGAAATGTAGTCTTTATTATTATTGCTATTTAAAGGAGATCAGTAATTTAAAGTTGAACTAATGCAGTTAATGATAGGTCTCTACATATGTTATTTAATTAGCCCATTATAAGCCAGTGCTAGTGGTAACTGATTCTATCCATGCAACAAGTGCAGACCAAGATTAGACTGCATCTTTGTTGTCTTATCATGTTCTGCAGCGACTGTTCGCTTTTGGCATTCAATATATATTTTACATATTTTGATATGATTCCTAGATATGATGAATGGTTTTGTCTAGATTAAAAGATAATAGGCATTTAACATAAGCCCCTTTATAAATAAAGATTATTAAAGCATTATTTACCCCTGCGAAAGCATGTTCATCAATTCATGAATTTTCATGAACAGATCATGAATATTCATGAACATCTTTCAATTGTTCATCATCTTGGCAGAAATGTTCATGAACAAATATTCATGAAAAATTCAAGTTCATGAATATGTATGTCTGTTCATGATCATGTTGATGTGTTCATGAACATTTTGGCATCATTCTTGCTCTGTTCATGAACATTTTGGTATGTTCATGAACAAGCTGACAATAATCATGAACTTTAAAAACAAATTTGTCTTTACAATTTTAACCCACTATTTTTTGTGAATACTTTTTAGTGTTAGAAAAAATTTCAGTTCATGAACTGAAAAATTTCAGTTCATGAACTCTCGTGAGTTCATGAACTCACTGATCATCAACAAGAGTTGGCTGACCTTGGTAACACCCATAATGCAAAAGTCAACATGGCCGCCAGAAACAAAGCTCTACATGTGTTTTAACAAACTTTCGGTGCAAACTTACTTAAAAATGGAATAAATAACAATGACTTAGCAAAAATGAAGAAAAAGTGATGTATTTACATAATGGACTATATAAAATCTTATGGAAAATTGTGTCAAAGAAATAAATTGAAGAGCATACTGGCAAGTCGTGAATTCTAATGAAATTCAATTTGTACATAGGGAATCAATGAGCACAGTGTTTAACAAGTTTCATTACCTGTGTAATGGGCTTTTGTGTTTTGTATTTGTACTAAAACACTGTCTATTGTGCATTTTATGGCTGGTACAAATCAGCAGTCTTAGAATTAAATGAAAAAATTGATTTGTGATGTCACATTATTATGACCCCTGGGAGAAGTTTTTTGAATTGTTCGTGAACATATTCATGAACAATTTCATGAATGTGCATTTGAGCAAGTTCATGAATGTGCATGAACAACAAATGAGACTTTTTTTCTTTCATGGACAATTCATGAATCGATATATTCATGAATGTTAATGAACATATATTCATGAACATGTTCATGAATATCTTGATTCATGAATTGTCCGTGAACGAAAAAAAGTCTCATTTGTTGTTCATGCACATTCATGAACTTGTCCATGGATATGTTCATGAACAGTTCATGAATTATTCATGGAATTCTCGCAGGGTAAAGTTCCAAACCTTTATTATTAAAATGTAGCATCCATAAGTAACGTCATTTGCATCTGCGTGCATTGGAAAACTATCTAGGATCAGTGCCTCAAACATTTTCTAGTTTTGGCTTTTATCATGATCTGTACAAACTTTAAACTCTAATAATTCAGTGTACAGACTGTATCTATTATAAAATTTGCAATTTTAGATAAGTATCAAATTTTGTTTTCCAAAACATTAAGATTTTTAAAGAGGTTTTCAATACGAAAGTTATTACGATATATAAAAGCCCTTATACCAAATATTCATAGATCTTCAGTGGTAGACTGAGATATGTTGCATTGTATTATTATTTAACGTGCATTCTGGGCTTTAAATGCATTAAGATAAAAAGCAGATGTCTTATAGAATGGTGAATATCTAGGAGAGATCTTAATATCGCGGGCTTAGCGCAAAACGGTTGTAACTCAATTTAAGCAAATTTTACAGGAGCATGAAAAAACTTTTTTAAACTTTTGTTAATGAATAAAAATGTTTTATTTTTGGAAAATATATACATTTTAGTTAAGGAATTAGAAACAAAATAAGAAAAAAGAAGCAAATTATTTTTGAAAAAAGATATTTGAATAAGTTCAAGTTACAACCGTTTTGCAAATAAAATTTTGATAATTTGTTACATATTTTTTTGTGCAAAAGGGTAGTATCTCAAGTTACAACTGTTTTCCACACAAATTTCGAGCAATTTTAATTATTTTCTTTGTGCAAAACGGAAGTATCTCAAACTCACATCTTATTTATAGGATGTAATAATTGGATAAAATAAAACATTACTTTTAAATCACATAAAATATATGTAGCCATTATAAAATAAGATCATAATATGTGCAAGTCATGTTTAGAATGATAAAAAATAATGAAAGTAAGAATAATCAGTAAAAGTTTGAAGAGAATCAATGTCCTCAATAGAGAATAATATAGCCTATACCACTTTATTTAAAAATGTATTAAGGGATAAGCTAAAATTATTTTTTATGGTAATTATAAATTTATATGCTATTCTATAGAATGGTATAAATGCTATCTTAGGCACATGTACATGTATTTCAAAATAAAAAGTAAGGTTAGCCACCCTTTCAGCTGCTGGGCATTTAATCCTTAATACCCCTATTGATATTATAAAATTACGGACTTCAATTTTAGCGAAATAATTCAAAATCTTTTAGATTTCAAAATGTTTTAAAGGATAATTATGCTGGCTCTGATCTTTACTGGTTGCCTGATAGAATGTGTGACACCATTTGCAGGTTAAGAGTTTAAGCTGTAACATTTGAAAAATATTTGTTTGGAAATATGACAGAGACACCATAAAAACTGTGAATACAAGGTCCTCATAATCTGTCTTGACTTAAAGCTACAGTCTCACTGACATCCCTGCAGAGCCCTGGTAGACGTCCGGGGTGATTCGGGGCTCTACCAGGAGCAACCGGGGTACATCTGTTACACTGCCAACAACATTTGGGATGATCTGGGAACATCCTGCATTCGACCCTGGATGGAATAAAATATTTAATATCACCAGGGTGGTCCTGGATGATCCGGGAAGTAAAGCTTTGCAGGCTTCATCTTTAGCTCTGCCGGGAATAACCAGGGTTACACAGGGGAAGCACCGTAGCTCTTCCGGCACAAACCGGGGATGATCTGGGGTATGATATAGCCAGTAGAGCTACGGTAGAGCCCCGGTGAATGCTGGCAGAGTACCGGTAAATGTCGGCAGAGCCCCAGAGGATGCCGGCAGAGCCCCGGAGGATGACGATGGAGCTACGGTTGATCCAGGTAGAGCCCCGGCAAAGCCTAGTTCATTTCAAAAGAATCACAACAATTTGCGATGATTGCACTTGTTTGTTTTAAAACCCTTCCAATTTCCCTTCTATCCAGTATGGCATAAGGATTTTTCAGAAAATCATCATGAATTACTGTTCTGGAACAATAGATATTATATTAAATAAAAATTATGTATCAATGTTATTCTTTTCGTGCGTTTAATTTTTCAATCTACCAGGGGTCTGCCTGGTTCGATCAGGGAAGCACCTGTATTAACCGTAGCTTCACCTGGGCTCTGCCTGGATGGTGCGGAGCGCATCCTGGTTGGTTAGTTGGGAATACCATAGTGCTGCCGGGGTTAGTGTGACTGCAACAATAATTTCACCCCGGATTGTCCCGGATCATCCTGGTAACTTACCGGGTTGGTCCTGGGCTCTGCCGGGAGTAAGTGAGACCACAGCTTAAAATTGATGGGTGCTGATAAATCAATTTTCTACTTGTTATACCTTTCAATTTCAGTTATAATATCAATTACATGTACTTTGTCATTCTAGGAAGTTCATAAAATCTTAGAATACCTTTAAATTACATCAGCCCACTGACCACTTCTCATTAAACTTGCAGAAGTTGTACATTCTATATCCCCCAAAAAGTTTTCTTTTACTTCTGGGCATATTTTGGTTGGTAATATTGTCCAACAATATTGTCCTTGATCTTCATTAACTTTCATAAAGGTCATTGAATAAACACTTGTATCAAACGAATATATTGATAATTATTTGTTATCTTCACATGTCAGTAAGGTGAGGTATATTTGTATAGATTCCGGGCTACTGATCTGAAGGTCTCTGGTTTGATTCCTAACCAACACTGCGTTATGAAGTCAAACTTTTTGTGTTTTTTTTTTTTATTTATAGCAAGAATTGAACTAATTTGAAATTGTTTTAATATATCTACTTTTAGGATAACTTTTAAGTAGTGTGGTGTTTCCTTTTGTTTTATCAAGATGACTTGTTTTCGTAAGTACTCTGACATACGGACGTTGGACAATCGTAAGTTTTTCTCTAGAACGCATATTTTTCAATGGTTTCTTGGTGACATTATGCAAACGTATATGGTTTAGCGCATACACACTACAGATGTAGTTAATATAAAAGTACACAGATAGTATACACAAAAAAAATGATTTGCACAAGTTTAATTTACAGAAGGAGAGAAGGGCAATTTTAAAATTAAAAGAAATAAAGTGGCTGAACCAGGATTTGAACCTACGACTTTATAATGTCTATAATATCTTGAAGCAATGTCTTAATTACTGCTTGCCCTAAGAGGGATTCTTAATTAAGACCATTTAACAACTGGTTATATTATTAGTTATAAAGATTGTTGTCAGGTTATATGGCCCTATATAAACCGCTATTTGTAGGCAGGGTTATATTGCAAACAGCCGTTTATATACCGCCATATTACCTGTCAACAATCTTTATTACGAATTTATAATACAGCAAGCATTATTTTTTAGAGAAAAAAGTAAGATGTTTTTATGAATTGACAGCTGCGAGCCGTTTATAATAAAACTATATAAACGTCACGATTATCCAATGAAAAGCGATGTTACAAACATGCAGTATTATATAAACATTCATTAAGATTTTAAAGTAGATCAAAAGTTTACGGAATTTACTGGCTAGGGGGTCAAATGAAGAGTGCATGGTCAATATTGTTGGAAAAAAAAAACATACCCCTGTCTGTCTGTTAGTGAACAATTTGTTTATAAAAATAAACTGCTGAATGTCTGTAATGGATTTGCCCTGCTTTGTATTTGGAAAAGTCAATCAAATCAATCAATCAATATACAGGAACTAAAATTGAGCTGTCTACAGTACAGAACCTGAACTGAGTGCACAGGTGTTCAGGCTGGCCTGGATCTATACTTGTGGCAAGAACTTATCATTTTCTGTTCCAACATGTCAAGGGTTACAGACTTCATAGATTGTCATAACAAACTAATTACGGAATTAAAACTGGATGTTTATAATATTTAAACATGGTCCTCTTCAAATTTGGTCTTACCCAGAATTTGTGATATAGAGTTTAATATGGACTTCTTTTAGGTAAATTCTACATTGTATGTGGATAGAAGCTTTTAAAAGACTTCATATTATAAACTCTTAAGCTATGTTTTTGCTATTTCCATGTTTCAAGGCAGTGTCATTCTATTGTTCCTTTTTAAGTATGTCATTTGCTTCATGGTTGTTGGGGATTTTAACAATGGTCTTGGTTCCTGCCACTTTGTCCATTCCCTTCTCAGTTTTTCCTCATTGTATTTTAAAGTGTGTCTTTAGTCTGTATAGTTGGAGATTACACCCCACCTCCCTCCCTTCAATTTGGTCCCATATCCCCTTCCGTTCTTTTATCTTTAATTATACCTTTATGATATACTATAGTAGTTTTCTAAGCCATTCACAATAATAAATTAATAATATGGTTTTTGAGAATGTAAGATGCTTGTACAACAAGAAAATGGTGATCAATGTAATATAATTTGTCATAAAAGTAGCAAAATGTAATCAAAGCACTGGCAGTATTGACTTCCAAAAAGAATACTAATTCACTGTAACTGTACTTCTTTCAAAATTGCAAAAGATGAAAAAGATTGTTCAGGTAATTTGCCATGAGTAACTTTCTTGATAAGAACACCAAAATTTAGAAGCTTTTGAGAAATAAAAATAAAAGCATTTCTGAAGCATTATGGGTCTGAGCTAGGTAGCCTTGACATACCTTCCATGAACAGACTTTGTGCCTGCAACAATTTAAGTTTTGCTACTATGAGCATAAACTGAAGATACTCTGAATTAAATCTACATGTACTTGCATTATTTTTCAAAATATGGAAACGTTTGTCTGCCCTGTAAAAATAAGTGTGGCGCTAATTTTCGACCCTTCAGGGGCTAAATCTGTCCACCTTGTTATTTTATAAACTGTTTGTGTTTTTGAGGTAGGTGGGGGGGGGGGAATATGGACATTTGTCCTTCAATATATATTTGAAAGTTATTTCATTTACTTAATATCAAACAATTGCTGATTGTGGCAGTGGATATTTTCATTTATTGGAATTAATTTATGAGATTAAACTATAGTGTAATATACATTTAAGAATTTCATGAAGATAATATAAAATCACAATTTAGTTGGATTTTTTACCAATATTTAAGGTTTATTTAGATATATTAAAACAAAAAATCTTTTCTACTGTCTTTAAATCCTCCTTTTCATGTGATGATTCCAATAAGACAAACAGAATGCTAATTTACTTCCATTGCACTATCAGAATTTTCAGCGCAAAAAGGTTGTAACTTGAGATACAACCCTTTTGCGCTGAAAATTAAGAGCAATTTGAGATACAACCTTTTGACAAATATTGATTTAACTTGTTAATTTTCAGAATCCATTTAAAATACTTACTGAGGATATGCATAACCACAAAACACATTGAAAATGTTAAAAATGTTATTTTGTGGAAAAAAGTGAGTTACAACCGTTTTGCGCTAAGCCCACGATATGTATATACTGCTTTACAAAATGTCTATATGCCAGTGATTGTTTTACTTCATATTTTCAATACTCTCATGCCTTTTAATTTAAAACTTGCTGTTTATGTAATTTTAGTATATATATATGTACAACAATATTGAGATTTTTAAAAAATAAATTTATTAAAATAGATCATTCATCTTTTCAGCCATCTTATAGAACTCAGATACCAGTTTGTGTCTTTTAACGCACAGAAGGGCACCTGAGGTGTTCCTAATGACCTGTACTGTGTTGGTGCTATGTAAAAAAAATGAAAAAATGATGATACACTCATCTTTTTCATGAAAATCTACTATTTGTCGTAAAAAAAAATGTGATTTTTTTTTCAAAACTGAAATTTGAACATTCAACTGTTATGTCATTTGGGTAAAAGGCCTATATTCTGCCTCCATTTTAAAAAAGAAAATTTGCAAGTTTAAATAAATTCTATTATATTAGTCAGAGTCTATTATATTCTGTTCATGAAAATTCACTTTAGCATATGCCTTTTAAACAAAAACAACAACAACTGTATTAATTATTCACATAGGAGAAGAACTTGCATCTCTGAGAAACAGCTTGCTGCATTATTTATGAAAAATGTTCATATCACATCAGTATGAAAATCTAATATTGCTTGATCTTTTTGTACCAGCTTGCTTGTAAAAATGAACTGTGATCATGCGTGGCCTCTAAATAACCTTTACTGAGTTCAATAACTTCAATATTTCCTAGTGTTTGTTGTTGTTGTTCCTAAGCAGATAATATGATCAAAAAAATTCATTAATGGTGAATTGAATGTAATACTATATAATATATTCTATTCATGTAATATTGTCAGTATCTCTAGATTTTACAGCCATGATGTCAATACATTACATTCATGAATGTTGTTTAACAATAGTCAGAGCTATTACTTATTAATTTTAATGTTTAAACTTATGGAATTTCATATGATTTATTTAATCTGTATGAAAAAAAAGTATTGCAATTAAAACAAGAGGCTTTGTAAAAGCAAGCTATCACCACTTCTTTATGTAATTTTAGAATAAATGTAATGATAAATACAAAAAAGAATAAAGAGGAACTAACATCAAGTTTTAACTATATTTATTATTCTGAACAACAACCTTCATCAGGTAATAAATGTAATGATTTATAGGAATAATGTATTGACTATTATTAATATTTCAAACACTAAACTGCCAAAAGGACTTTGTAGATAATTATATGAGCTATTTTAAAAATAGCCTCAGTACTCAAACAACAGTGATTGTTTAATTTAATGTAATTTAAGGCAAATTAAGGTCTCAGACCACTAGTCTGTATAACTAGCTAAGACTTGATGTTGTTGTCAGACATAGTTCATTATTAGAAAGTTCATTAGTATGTTTATGTTTAGCTTAGAATTTCCATTACTTTGTGAAATGGGGGTAGTAGATGCTCATAAGGTTTTGCTTGGTTGATGTGATAGGAATTATTTATGATAAATAAGAATACAGTGATTCTTTTTATAAGTGAAACAAGAGGTGCTTTTTCAGTTTGTTGAAAATACAGTGTAAGCTCTGCAGTGGTTGACCCTTTGTTGGTAGAGAATATTTTGGCTGTTGCTGAGACTGGTGTGCTCTTAGGAGAGGAGAAAAAATATTGTAACATTCTGAAATAATTGGTACTTATGTTATAAACAGGATATTGCTGTACAAAGGGCCACTTTGCAGAGACTGCACTGTACCCATTTGATTCTTGATAATTCCCCAAATTTCAAAACATTTTGTTTGATTCTTTGTGGTGTTTGCTTCTTTGTATTAGGTATGTATGGCTGTCAATGACAAAGAAAAGTTTATAATAATCTATGTAACATGTAATATAATTGTGAAATGGGAGCCTGGACCATGTTGTTGACTGGACATCCCTAATAAATTCTTATTTGAAAATTTATTTTTCTTAATTTTTAAAATTGAAAAGGGTGAAATGTATTGATTTTCTTGGGAAAGATCTCTTCAATGAAGTCATATGATTTAAATAGAATATAATTTGAGCCGTGCCATGACAAAACCAACATAATGGGTTTGCGACCAGCATGGATCCAGACCAGCCTGCGCATCCGCGCAGTCTGATCAGGATCCATGCTGTTCGCTTACAAGCCCTATAATAAGTAGAGACACTGATAGCGAACAGCATGGATCCTGATCAGACTGCGCGGATGCGCAGGCTGGTCTGGATCCATGCTGGTCGCAAACCCATTATGTTGGTTTTGTCGTGACGCGGCTCATTTCTTTGTTTTTGAATGACTCCTCCCTTCACCCTTGTTTATTTGCTATTAACTTTGTCAGTATTGAAACCTGCAGAGACATTTGATTGTAATTTGATTCCAAGATAAAATGCAGTACTGTATTTAAAGAAGAGAAAAAAAAACAACTTGAAAATCTGCAGAATATTGACGTCTTAAAATGAAATTGGAGTCAGACAAAATTTTCAATTTATCACATTTTTTGAGTGTTGCAAATTTCCTTTGAATTTTGAACATGTAACAGTTTGAGAAAATTTCGCCCCTAGAGAATTATTGAGGAAATTTTTCTGAAAAACAGAAATCAATTACAAGCTGAGGCAGAGTTATTTTATCATTACATCATTGAACTGTGATGAGGAAATTATGACGTGAGTGAAAGAAAAGATGTAATGAAAACCGATGGTCGAATATCAATGCTTAGCTCTCTGGTGGCATGATCTTTTATGTATTCATTTTGTATTCCTGTTAAAGACAATATTTAATATTGGTTACACTGATTGAATCGATCCCTGATGTTGCATTTATAAGGCATTTAACTATGTGGAAAAGTAGCAAAGTCTTATTTTCAACTGCAGTTACCTTGACCTTTATTCAAAGCAATATGAAACCCTACTTGATGAGAGGGGAGGCCCCTTAAGCTTATAATGAAAAGTCCCAATTCAAAGCAGGAGAGGTCCATTTTAGCAATTCAGGGGTGGTTAAGGTTTGTAATTTTCTAATTATGACAATCTTTTTCTACTTTCAGGTGAATTATATGATCAAGATGCAGCCCAGCTCCAACTGAAAGTCCTTAGATATGTAAGCATGAAGTTTTTGTAGATCATTTTATTCTAGATCAATTTATGTCTATAGAGATTGAGTCACAAAGTAAAATCATGGTACTTGTTTGTTTACTTTCTGTCTTAAATCGGCAAATTGTATTTAGGTAAATGTCGCATAATTCATACTCGAATTGTAATTTTTTTGTGACTTTTAGAGTTTGAGAAACAGTGAATGTATATAACCAAATAAGATCGCGATCCATGACCTTTGACTAACGAATATTTGTACTCGATTTTTGATTTGTTAATATACGAGTACTCGGACACTCGCCACAGCCCTAGTTCTGTAATGCTAAAAGTCATATGCTTAGAGTTCAGTAGACAAATTGAATTGCTTTTATTAGCTACAAAAGAAAATAACCTTTTTCCTTATTTCCCTAACTAATATTTATATTAAAAGAATAAAATTTCCAAAATAAAGAAACAAACTGTTTTCTATTTACTATATACAAGGTTGTTTTGAAAGCTGGAGCTATCTTCTAGCATTTCTTTACAAGTGTGGTTACTAAAATTCAAACATCTAAATAATATGATATATCTTTCATCATTACTTTTCTGTGCTGAAATTTCTGAAATTACGTCAGACGCTTTAGATCAAAGAGTTACTCTACCAACCTAATGATTCATGTATAATTACAGGTTTTTGAAGTTTTTATCATAAATCAGAAGAAAAGTTAAAGTCATGGTCTAGTCTCTTTTATGTTCCTTTTATAATTTGCCATAAATATATTCTCTGATATTAGACCTGAGAATGGATTGTAAGTATTTAATATCTATAGCCTTGATATTACTCAATTTTGTTTATCTCTAATGTGTGGCCGCCCATAAGGCTAAATAGGCAGAGCATCTGATTTGTAATCCAGGGGTCGTTGGCTCGATCCTTGAGAGACCAGAAAATACGTCTGGGATCATCATTCATCTCTCAATGATGATACAGTCGAAATCATTTACTATTAGAAGTCGGTCACTGTTGACCGATTGGACCCAAATGTGTTATATTTGCTATATAAACCAAACAAATATACAATCTCTACTGTGTTCAGTTAGAAATATAAAAGTGATCTTTATATTCCCAGCCAACCTTTGCTTGCCATTATTACAATCTGACCAAACTCAACTGTGTCCAATGATTATTTAATGTGATAGTTAAATCATTAACTGATAATGGGCTTTGACACCTTCAAACAATTCCTTTAAACAAATTTATCATAGTATAAACTTGAATGCCTTTGAAATACTCAGCTTGCCATTGTTTACTGTACCATTGTTTACGGTAATCTATAACTTGTAATTGCATTGTAATGCCATTAAGTTTTTTTCCAATTAAACCAATCTGTTAATTGAAACTTAAACTGTTTTTCATGTTTTTGATGGTTGTTTTCTGAAAGAGCAGTCAATGTCTTTATATAAAGCATTATAAAAGCAGGTAAATGTTGATATGTAAAAGTTAGGGAGAACATGAAAGAACCATTAGAAATTATCAGTCAACTGAATTAATGACATGTCTGGTGAAAGATCTGCAGTTAATTAAACTGAGATGAAGTAGCTAGAATATGTTACAAATAGAGACCCTCCTCTCATTATATTCAAGAGTGTGGAAATATTTGATAACTCACTCCTATAAACTTTGTTTGGCTTCTTTTGAATACTACAATCTACTTTTATGAAGACTTTCAAAGATATGAGCTATAAATGGAATATCTTTCTGTAGCGCTTGCTTGCTATATGTTTGCAAGAAGCAAGGTTGAAGGAATTTATAATTTGATATTGATATATTAAATTTGAAAGGCTGGAAAGAAAGAAAAAATACAACATGCCAGTTCCAAATTATTGAAGGACAAGATTATTACAGAAAATTTGCCTGCAGACATTACAGGTTTCTTCTTAGGCGTACTGACTGTAATGGAAGCCTTGTTAATGATTTTTGTGCATAATTTAAGTAGAATTAAGCAGTGTCAGCATGCTCAGACTGCCGTAATTAAATATTCAAGCTGGCCTCACTTTAATAACTAGTAGAATCTTTAAAGGCACATTATGGCTAAGAAACTAATAAATATTTACTTCTTTAGGAAGGGAACATGTATTTTATAATGTTTAAATAATGTTTTTTTTAGAGAATGTTAAATGATTTTTACCATAAATATGAGATAATTTGCCATAAAATTAGCAAAATGAAAACAAAGTAATATTTTGAGTTCCATACAAAACTATACTTATTTCAAAAAAGCATCAGATAAAAAGATGGTTCAAGTGTAATTGGTCATTGAGCATCTTTTTTGATACTGGGATCCTACATATTACCGGACAAAATATGATGTTTTTTCGCTGTAACTTTTATTTAAAATAATAAAAAAGAATGAAATTTTACCCAAATAATTGTGAGTTCTTAATATACGTAAGCATTTCTTTATCAAACATAAAATTATACATTTAACCGTAGAAAAGTGTCTTTAAAGTAGGGCCTTAAAAGAGGGAAAAATCGTGTAAACAACTCAATTTACCGGACATTGTGTTTCAAAATTTTTTGAAGTCTTAAATTGAAACTAAGAAAGGAAACTACGACTATTGAATGGCAAAGTTAAGATGCTGGAAAAACCCAGTATGTCACTAAAATAGACACGGGCAGTCATGCTTGTTAAGAAGAGGCCAATGTAGGGGTGTAATTGAAATTAACACTATTAACTCAATTAACGTATTGATTCTTCATGATCCTTAAAATGATCCTTAAACGTATGACACATTTTGATATTCAAATGTAATTCTGTTCTTTCTCATACAGTTTCCTTTTGGTCATCATGTAGCATGTTGCAAAAGCCATAAAGTCTATTTTTTGTACATTCCATGTAGAGTTTCCTCCCATGGGCGTAACCCGTTTCCGTATATTTTTTTTAATTTGCATTTCTTTGTAAAAGACAACAACGAGATATTGTTTGAACGAAATTTAAAATTACTTTTTATCAGTAAAATATGTTACAATTGTCTCCTGAGATAACGTTGAGAAGAATTAAAAGTGAAGTTTATCTAAAATAACCCATTAAGGGCCTCAATATTCGGGAATGCGCAGAACAGATTATTCCCCCGCATGACCAGGTCATGGAATAACTAGTTAACATAAGGGCATGTTAGTAAATAAAGAACTGAATCAACAAAATTAACCTGAGAGTGGTTTTGTTGTTATTTACTTTGAAATAGAAAGTGTTTGTACGATTAGGACCGGATGATTTTTTTAATCGAAGCAAAGTTAAAGCCTTATTTGACAGGAATAGATTTTGTCCGGTAAACTGATTGTCCGGTAAACATGTAGGATCCCAGTACTTATAATAAAGAAAACACCAAAATTAAAAAAGTTTTTGAGAAATAAAAATAAAAGCATTTCTGAAGCATAATGGGCCTTTAATATTTATAGGCAATATAATTATGATCAATAAAGGAGACTTTAATAATTACATTCAAATTATTCTAGCGAAATTTGTATTTAGTTACTGTAGCTTATACATTTATATACATGACTTCATAAAATATCGAAAGAAGAGGCAAACTTCAGCATAGAAACAATATTTTTCTTGAGATTTTTGTTTTCTGCAACACAATTTCTGATATGCTTTTGACAGTAATTTGAAAATGTAATATTCTCAATGGTGCTATCTTATTGATTTTACAGTTTCAGTGTGACACAAGATTTGTTTTCTCAAAATTTTAAATTCATTTTTTTTTGTTGCAAGTAAGATTGCAAATTGTGCAAATAGGCAGCTGCTGAGTTAAAATTGTTCTCTGCATTTACTATTTGTTGCCCTCATGGAAATACCACAGAATTATAATGCCTTTCCTCCATAAAACATATAATAGTATTTTAATTTCCCCCATTTGAGGTTTCGAAATTGAATTATTTTGAAAATTTTCTTTTACTATTATGTGGTTGCTGGTATCTTGTAACAATAACAAAATTTATTGAAATGTTTATGTGTATTTTCAGGATAAATTTTGACTAGAATTAATTTTTTTTACAAAATTTATATGACAAACATTTTTTCTACACTTTTTTAAATTGTGGTTCTTGGGATTAACTTTAATTTTATTACATGTTAAGTAAAAAATGTAAAAACATTTTAAGTAATGTAAATTAAAATAACATTTGTATATTTAAAAATATAAAAGGTTAATGCCCAGAAGATAAAGAGAAAAAAAGTTTAAAATTAAATTGTAAAAAAATCTTTTTAAGGTTTGTAACTGGTTTATCTCCTTTTTTTTAATTTCCTTAAAATACATTCCTTCCCCTTTTTTTTCCTATTTAAAAATACTGTTTTGTTTAACAATTTTTCAAGATTTTTTTATCACCCCCAACAAGAATAACAATTTTTTCCGGGTGGTAAAAGGGGAATTCACGATGGTAAAAAACCTGGCCTGCCTTTTAAATTCTACTGAATTGGCAAAGGCCAAGGGAATTTTTATTCCCAGCAGGTTTAAGGGTTAAATATTAGATTTAATATTAATGAACTACACAATGCATGAAGAAAATAAGTCACACCCTAAAAAGTAATGACTTACTGTGTAATTGTTATTGTATATTGATCGATAAATGGAGAAATTTGGCAAAATGTTGCTGACTATAGACTCAATATCATAATCTTTATCTACGATGAAGTGGACATCTGTGCATGAAAGAAAAGATTGGCAGATTTTCATGAAACTTTTCCAACACTAATAATAACTGCCACAAATTGCATGGTCCCTGTTGATGAGATTTGATAAAAACAAATTATGTTTAATCTGCTAGTTTTGTAAATACAGGCACCTTCTCAGTGAGATATTGGCAATAATCATATTTTTGAAATGTAATTTCCTTGAATTTCTGCAGAGCATATTGATAATTCTTTTCCCCAGGAGAATGTATGTACAAAAACGAGGAAACACTAGTAATTTATTGCAATTTTTTTACATATTTTAGCTGGAAGAACAAACTCAGGCAGAATGTGCATTCCTGTATCTTGTCGTACCAGAAACTCAAGAACTCTTTTGTCAAGTAAGTGGTGTTTGTAGTCAGGGGCAATTGGTTTGAGTCTCGGCACAAAAAAAACTTGGAAGCAACAATAGAGTGCTTTTGCACTTTTTAAGGAATTATAGCCAAAAGAAAAAAATCTGTGTAATATTTCAATAAATGGAAAATGAAAACTAAAATGACAGGATGAAAACGTAATTGTCATGAGAAAGGAGTTCCAATCTAAAGCTTATTGTTTAGTGTAAGATATTCAATGTTTAAGCGGTACTTGCAACATCTGTAATAGAAACATCAACAACAAAGTATTATAAAAACACAAAAGAAAATAAAAAGGAAAGAATAAAAAAAAAGCTGCTATTGATGGAGAATTTCTCTGAGACTAACCATTAATGTGCGACTGCTGGTGTTTTTTTTTATTCCATGCTGGGTGATTAGAGTTGTCACCTAGGGAAGCTGTCACAGTAATTTACCCATCACACTAATTTAGATGATTACAATGTTAGTTTTTCCTGTAACCTCATTTTTTTATACGGTATGTGAGATTAATGGTACTTTCCTATAAATAGAAATTTTATACTGATTATCTTTAATGTACCATATTGATGGTTTTGATAGTGAGGTTTTTTATGCATATTTAACTGGTGCATAAACATAGAAAATGTTATTTATTTGGTATATAAACATATTGAAAATGTTATGTATTAGGTATGTTAAAATAGTAATTGTTATATAACTGGCACATAAGCATAGAAAATGCTATTTATTTTGTGTTTTTACAATTAGAAATTGCTATATAACTGGTATATAAATACAGAAAATATCATTTATTTGGTATATCAACAGAGAATTTGTTATATAACTGGTATATAAACATATAAAATATCATTTATTTTGTATATGAACATAGGAGTTGTTTTATAACAAACAGGTACAAAACATAACATGTAATTTAGTGAAGTATGTAAACATAGGAAAATGTTAATATATATTCATTTTTAATTGGTACTGATTAGTGATTTCACTAAGATAATAGCTTTCATTACTGTCAATCTTTTAAGTATTAGGCTGACTTTTATATTATATGCCAGGGCTTTGTTTACCTCCTTTAGCGGGGACTTTGTGAATGCCACCCCTAGGAAAGTCCTTAAAAGTCAAGCAGTTTTCCCTTAAATTCAATTTACATCATTTATTTCTTCCCCTTTTAAAAAAAATACTACACTATTTTTACCCAAGTTTAAGGGAAGCTGAAGGGCCTGTTTGGAAAAAAACAAAAAACCCCATCATATATGTTAATATTTATATATCTGTTAAGATGCACTAATTGTACAATGTATTTTTAGCTGTATAGTTACTGTCAGTTTGAACAATAATACTAGAAATAGTGTTACTTGTAAGTATTACTTGTAGATCTATTGCTTGAAGTATAAAAAATAATTGATTACTGTTGAGTGCAGATATCGTTACCTTAGTGCAGTAATGGGTTAAGTCCTACTAAATTTAATAGGAGTTCACCAGTTATTGCACTAAGGTGATGATATGCTTGCATGAAGGATGTTCAAAGTACCAGAATACTTATTATTATTTATAGATATTCTGCAGTTCAGACTTGTCTGTAGCAATAATTGCCAAAAAAAAGTAGTATGCAACCTTTCAAAAGCCAGTCATTAGTGGTTATTTTTGGTGATATATTTTGTCTGGTGTACTTGAAAGGCTGTCTCACAGACAAGGAAATATATAAACCAAATTATCTACATAGACTGGTAGGACTTTTGAAACAAAATAAATCAGCAAGGAAGTATGTTGTAGTAATTCTGTAGTAATTGCTTTTAAGTGGCCTAAAGTGAGTAAATGTCTTACAGTTTTAGTTGGGTGCTAGACTAGATCGTCTAATTTTAAGACAAATCTTTGAAGCATTTGAGTTTTCTTTTCCCTGTGCTTTGTGCTTCCACTAACTAATGGGTACTTGAATGGCTTATTACTTCCATTTCTTCAAAATGGTTTAAAGAGTCCTCTTATGTGGCAAGAGCCTTTATTTATCCGGACTGATATCTTGTAAATTGTGCTTGATAACACATTTCCTGGACCTCTACCATTGGTACGGGATTCAGATTGATTGCTTTAAGGTCAAGGTCACTAATGCTAAAAATAGATTTGATTTCCTTGTAATATAAAGAATAAAAGACCCCCTCCCAGAAAAATAAATAGAAAAAGCAACACTTCATTTATTTCATGGAGAAATGCTTCATAGATTATAAGGGATTCATTAGTTGAGTATGATTAACGAAACAAAATAATTCATTGTATATTTCAGGTGATAGGAAAGAAAATTCTCCAAGAAGAAGAAAGGTTTCCAGTAAGTTTCTTTTCAAAGACAATGAATAATTACTTTTCCTTTTCACAGACTTATGAATAATAACTGAAGAAGAAAGTATTTTTAACTTTGACTGATCTGAAAATAGGATCGACCAAGTGCTGTCTACAGTAGGTGTTATTTATGGTTTATACATATATAAGCTCCAGATTTAAAAGCCATATGGCATGGTAACTTTGGCACTTGTTTATGTAAAAATATCATTGACTTCATTATATAGTTTACAATCATATACATGTATGTACATACATGCCAATTGCTCTAGGTAAGATTCTTAAAACATGTGAAGCTTTTGGATGATTTTACACCCCTTCCGCCCACACCTCTACACAACAAAGTTGTAACAGTGAGGCTGGCCCTTTGGTTGCCTGTAGACACAGTTTTGTGTTTGCTTCTTCTCCAAAACTGCTCAACCCTTTTAATTTATCTGGACAAAACTTATGCACATGAGGTCAACTTACACATATGACAAGACCCATAAATGACATTGACCTTAAAGATCTATTTTGTGAATTGTGCTAAATTTAGCTTTTCCTTTGTTATGAATGGAGGTGTTGTTTTCATAATTGGACATAACAACAATTTGAAAAATACCTTCAAGAAAGATAAACTTAACTTGACCATAACTTCTAAATGGCCTTGACCTTAATGTTTTGCAAACATTGGCCATTATTAAACTTTGTTATTTATGTATGGATTTCATGCATACTTAAAAAAAACACCGCATTAAATTAAACCGGTGAGTAATTAAAGTAATACCTTTAGTTTAAAATTATGGCCTTGACAATCAAGGTCAAATCATTAAATTGCAAAAACCTTCTTATAAATGGACTGATTTGATTCATACTTGGACAAAATGAAAAGATTTATGACAAAACCATTTAGTAAGTAATAATTTAAGTATGATCTCAACTTTAGTTTTTTTAATGACCTTGACCATTAAAGAAAAGTCATTGAATTTTGTCAATATGTCTTCACTTTTATTATAATAGAATGATTTGATTCAAATTGGACTGACATAGGACAAAATTGTGGGATAATTACAGTATGACATTGACCTTTTAATGACATTGACCTTGCAAACTTGTCATTTTATATTTTCATAAAATTGGCCAAAACATTGTAACTGATTAAAAGATTTGATTAATTCTTGGACAAAGCAGTACTTATAACAAAATCATCATGTGATAAAATTCAAACATGACCTTGACCTTTACAGTTAAATATGAAAATTTATTTTAATTCTGCAGAATTATGTAATTTATGCACAGATTTGATAGATATTTGAATAAAAAAACATGTTGTATGATGCCATTACATTAATGTGAAAATGGTTTCAGCCTCTAAATACCCTGACCAACCCTACTTGTGGTGGACAAAGGGAGGGGGTTATATATAACATTCTAGGTAGATATATAGTACTTATATTTTGTATTAAGTACATTTATGCAAATGGTAAAAAGATAATTTTACTCTGTTTTGTTTTGTAGGGTCAAAGCAGTTGTTTTTCTGTTGCCCTGGAAACCAAACAACCAATGACATTAGAAGACATTCCAATGGTAAGTGTTACAGAATTACTGTAGAAGGAAAATAAATATTCCAAATTAAAATATTACCACAAAGAAAAGAGGAAGCACAATTTGGTATGTGTAACAAGAAAAAAAAATAGATGTAAATTTTTACATTCAATACATGTGTCACTTGTACAAAGAGAAACTTTATCATGCTTGAGTGTGATACAGGGAAAATGTTGCTGTTATGACTGAATGTGGAGTTTAAACCTATAAGATTAAAGAGTTAATAAACGAGCATCTGGTTTTGACCCCCTGGTGTTGCTTTAAGTTTGTAACACCTAAGGTTAGCCAAAATCATCTATCCAGTTTCATTGCCATATGACCTAAATTGTGTTTGTGTGCAATTAAAAATAAGAGAGAAAAAAAGACTACATTGAGATACACCTCCTTCTAGAAACACTTCTATAGACTAGTCAGTTATTTAAAAGCTGTCCTTCAGTTACTATACAGTTATAGGGTACAAGATGATGGATGACCAATGATATAATGTATATTTAACAGACATATGTATATTAGAAGTTGCCAGCTCTTGTCTCACAGTCTCTCAATTTGAGTTGTTTGTTTCTATGAGAATAGTATAACATAATGCATTATCTTTTCCACTTAAAGAGAACTTATAGATCAAAACACCATTACAGTGTGTCATTTTCTTTGAATATGTTATTTTCCCTTACGGTTCTTCTTATTTTCCCATTTGGTTATAGCCTGTAGAAGCTGAGTTTAAGGAAATGTAGTTTTTACTTACTAATTAAGATTCCCACCAGTCTATACAGTTAAATTACATATATACTTTTAATGATGGTTTTGTTTTCATTTGGAGTTTTCAGTTTAGAATTAGCCAGTAAATTTAAATTGAGAGATATAATGGTAGAAAAAATCAATACTATTATAATTTTAGTTTTAGAAGTTTTATGTTTTGTCAAATAGTACATTTTGTATATTTGATTTTTAAAATGGGTAAATTTTTAATTGTTGTCCCATCTTCACTGTGCATATTTCATATAAATCTTAGTGTTATTGAATTTATCTTTAATGTTTAAATGGTAGAACAAACATATCTGTCACTTTTATTGCAACAAAGGAAAATAGCTAATTCATATGCAAACACTTTAATTATTTAATCAGAAAAAATCTTTATTGGGATATTTTTGAAATTGCACTTTTGTTTTGCCATTCAAATCAAATATTGAATTTCTCGCTGCATTGAGCTGATTTTTTATCTTGGAAGAAGTAATAAACTCAAGACACTTTGTCTGGCTCAAATGTTAAAATTGATTCCACTGTTACACATTTTTTTATGACTGTTCAGTTGGTTGGCTAAATTGAAACAAATTTTTGAGTTGTACTTTTGCCAGTTTTGTGAAATAAAAACGTAGAATTATTCTGAAAATTCAATCCATTTCGGTTATAGTTTAGTACCCTCATCTGAAAGAGCAGACTAGTTTTTACATCTATTGATTTATAGGCTTGCAATCTAATAACTTGTTCACCAAACTTAAGCATTCTTTATTGGCAGGGCCTAATGCCTTTTGAAAAAGTCTGTTAGATTTCTGTCTGCAAACAATTTTACATTGTTGATAGTAAATAGATATACATTGCCTTCTTTATGGTTGGTATAACCTGATTATAGAGATTAGCTCTATAATGAAAATTGGGGCAATTGAATTGGTGACAAAAATGATTATGAATTATTTGATGTCAATGATAAAATCCCCTGCCCATGCCATGTAATAAGATTATATTTCACAATCCAAATTTCCACATTTTGACATAATTATTTTTAGCATTTTGAGCTTTCTATTTTCTACAATATTAAGAAACCATCCTGTGATGCATCTCAGGTTTTGATAAAGTTATAGCTTTTACCTAGAAATTGTATCAATCTTTATCTGCTTTAATTATGATTTTGACAATGTATTATTGATAAGCTTTCTGTAAATAATTATGTTCTAAATAAGTTTGTTAATGTATCCACATTTTGAACAATATACCTTTGAACAAATACAATATGAAAAATTCAAATCATTTTAATTAATACTTACTACAGCATAATTACTTTTCTTGATGCCTTCTTGTCTATGATGAACCCTTAACATGCTGGAACTGAAAGTGAGTAGCCTTTGCCACCAGTATTGAGCCAGGCCAGCCGGTACATCTGTGCAGTCTGACCAGGTTTTATACTGTTGACTTACTTCAAATTTTCATCTTCATAACCCTAATTATTATAATGGATAATTTCAAGAATGGGTACGTTTCAGCATGTTAAGGGTTAAATAGATGCTTATAATACCAAAATCACTGTAGTATGTGATTTATTGAGCAAAGAAATAGTGGTTCTATTAAAGCCCCAGTGGAATTATGCCAGTAATTAATTATCGGGAATAAGCAACAAAGCTGTACTTTGTTCTCTGTATAGAACTCAGTATAGTTATAATTTATACTTATTGAATCTTTGCATCTTTAGCTGCAGTTGTGATATTTAATTAAAAAAAAATGTATACAGGCATCTCTTTTTTTCTTTGATAAACAGTAAAATTTTTACAGTTGTATAATAGAACAAACCACTTTGTTTGGGAATTGTAATAGCTCAGTAGTTCAAATTTAGATTACATTACCTAAGTTCTAAAACTGCGGGGGGGGGGGGATTGGGGGGGAAGCGTTTGTATTCCTTTAGGTCAGACTGCACACTGGTGGAATGGGCTTTACTGTTTTGGTTCTAGGATTAATATTATCTTTATTGAGTACCAAGAAATATCAGTCACTGTTGATGTCATGATATTGGCATAATAACATTGCGTATTTTGTTGTTTGTAATAAACGTAGTTTATGTCATTACCAAATGTCAGTCAAGTAATGCATGAAGAAATCTGTTCATGTCACTGATTTGACGTCACTTTTGAAATTGACTTTTTTTCTATAATTACAGGAGAGTAGAAAAGCCATAGAAGAAAAAATAGAATGCCCCTTGCGGTCATTTTTATGTGTGCCAGTGACAAGTCGAAGTAACAATAACCTTATTGCATTGACGTGTGTAGCAAACAAACAAAATGCAAACAGGTATTAGTTAATATTATGATTATTTTTTAGCACAGCATGCTGTATACCAATATCATCCTTGGCATTTGTTTGGTTTTCTTTATATAAGCTTATTTTATCCGTTACCTTCTGAATTTGTGAAATGGATATGATAAGTTTAGAATTTTGAATAGTCCATTCAAAGTTTAAAGGTTTTAAAAATCAAAAACAAAAATTTAGCTACCAGGTCAGACTGTGTGGATGTGCAGGCTGTTGTGGCTATATACTGCTGTCAAAGGTCAGTGACTTGATATCTCCCCATAACTAATGAAGTAAGGGTTATGTCTATAATTACTGTACACAGTGCTAAATTATGCTACATAAAATCTCTGTATTGTTACATTTGAAAATAATTTAACTAAATAGAAATTGTCTCTGAATTTGTCTTGAAATAAAACACAAATCTGGATTTCAACATAACTCTTATCAGTGCCAAAAATGTTGTGAAAATTATTTACATTATTTAAGTTATTACATTATGTAAATGAATTAAGTAAGAAATAGTTGTTAAATGTTAGCTGTGGTTAACATATGTATGACATATCCAAAAAAATATTAGATGAAAAGGTATAGATCAGTGCACAGTGTATTAATTTAGCTACCGCTGAAGATGAGTTAATATTTTTTATATGTTAAGTGAGAAGAGTTTATCCGGTCAACATACATGTGACAAATGAAATGGGCCAAATCTGGATTTTCAGCTGGATTTTGAGGCTCAAAACTGGATTTTTTTATCGACTTGAATTTCAATGCGTGTTTGGCACATTTGGTTCAAAGAATCTATATTACCCTCAAAATCATTAAATGATTATACTTTTTATGATTTTTTTGTTGATCAATATTAATTTATTTCACCAAAAAAAATAAATAAATAGATAAATAAATAAGTGTAGTCATACAGGCTATTTCTAAAACAGTCACACTTTCACATTTCATTATTTTCAGTTTGAAGAATTATATGTCTTTTCAGTCATTCAATAATTAAACACAAGCTATTTGAAAACGTGCAACAACTATTCATGAACATAAGACTAACGTAACATAAGTAGAAGACTCAAAATAAATGCAAGAATCGTTCCGTTAATTAAATCCATAGGCCCTGGGCCAGTGTGAAATTTGCGTTGAAGATGTGCTAAATTGACCTCTTTACACACCAATCTTCCTAATATACTATATTCCAATTAAAAATTCCAATTTCAAAAACAGTCCATAACCTTGTCTATAACTATATAGCATATTATGGACTGTTTTTGAAATTGGAATTTTTAATTGGAATATAGTATATTAGGAAGATTGGTGTGTAAAGAGGTCAATTTAGCACATCTTCAACGCAAATTTCACACTGGCCCAGGGCCTATGATTAAATCCACATTTTTGCCTCGATGATAGTGTAATTCCTAAACAAAACAAAAAAATTACCCACTCACTAAAAATAGGTTAATTAGACATCTCAAACAGGTTTTGAATGATCCACTTTAAATGATTCTGCTCACCTTTTATCTTTATCAGTGCGGCACTAATCAAAGAAAATCAAAGGTTGAGCCGAATTCATACATGTAAATTTACGGGTAGTTTTGATGACGTAGCGTGTAATACCTACTGCCAATTTACAAAAGAGGTCAATTGACTGACACACGACACGTGATAAGTTAAACATGAGAGAATAACTGGGTATTGGAACTGTTTATTACGTCACCTTGCTGTCAATTAGCGACTCAACATTTAATCCGCTATAATTTAGGATATGGACAGATAACAATCAATGCCCGGAGGCACGGTTTACATTTTAGATACAGGTGCTGTGTTTGATTTTTTTATGTTGATTTTTTTTTTAAATATCGGGAATTCAAGCTGTAATATCGGGAATCGGGATCAGTGTTGAAATATCGGGATTTTTTAAAATCCCGCCGGGATGTCACATGTATGGGTCAAAAGAAATTCCTGAAATTATTGCCTACCATACAATACAGACATATTTAATCCATTAGGCAGTTTATGTTCTGTGAGCTTTCGTATAGAAATTCCCTTCTTTATCCCACAAAGAATCTTTTATATTTGATCAGAAATTGCTACTTGTACGCTTTCATATTGTAATTAAGAAGATGTACTGCGAATGTTTCATCCTGTGTGAAGTATGTTTCTGATTGTTTGAACAGACACACTTTGAATATGAATAGTTTGATTTGGCAAATATTCCTACAACATTCCTATGAATTATTAATTAATAATTGTAACAGTCATTTTTTTTCTTTAACCTTTAACCATCTGGCGGTTATTGAATCTACCCATGTGACCAGTGCAGGCTAAGGTCAGTTGGCACATCCGTCCCGTCTGATCATTGTTAGCATTTTTCGCTATTCATTTAGTACATATTTTGATAATTTTTTTTCCCATAAAAATGACATATGGTTTTGTCTTGATTGAAAGATAGACAAGTCCATTTATAGAGAAAGTTGCATGGTAATGGTTTTAAGAAAAAATATGACAACAATTTTAGATGTTAGGGAAATTGTAGTTTTACAAACTGTTAAGATGCTTACATTGGCTCTAATTTTTATTTACAAATAAATGCCTTTAAATAGAATAGAGCCAAAACAGAATCCCTTAAAAAATGCCCAAAATGGAAAAATTGTAAAAATGTTGCAGGCTCAGTTTGATTGAGCTTGTTCATGGACAAAACTGAAAAGTGCAAGCTACTGTCCACACCCCTTACTACCAGCTTAAGCAGATAAGCAGATTTCACTATTTAAACATGAAAAAGTTGAAATTTTGTATTTCTTTTTACCACAAAGAATCTTATATTTAATCAGCAACTGCCAGTTGTATGCTTTCATATTCTAAATGATGATATGTATGAAGAATTTTCCATTGTGCCTTGTTGATCATGTTGCTAAAATATTGACAATAGGTGTAACTACTAAACGTATGTAGAAATGTTTTATTGTAACATATGCATGAGATTGAATTAATTGAAACGATGGGTTATTATCCAGTGTACAAAATATTTCAGTAAGAATTTCGGTAATTCAATGAAGTTGCACATTAAATTTGCTTAGTATAAAACATAAAATTAATATATATTGCATTAATATCAAAACATTGCATAAAAGCTTTATTTTTGGACTTGTAATTGGACTGAATGATAGATGATAAAATTATAATACAGAAGAAACATTATGAAATTAAAACATAATACTCCTGCTATCATAATCAAATTATACTTGTGTATATTAAGATACAGTTAGCAAAGTCAAAGGTATATTTAGATCATTATAAATTTGCTACAGAGTTGATATGTTTGTAAATACATGTGAAAAATGTATTTAGGAAAAATAGACATTTGATATTAAGATAGGGACACAAGTATATTTCCAAACCCGCTGTCTTTGCCAGAATCTGCCATTATAGGATCATCCAATATTGTGTGATTTATATGACATCATTTGGCCTGCACAGTCTCGACTGTCACATGTTGGTTTATTTATTACACAAAGTCTGTTAAAAATCTGCATGTGGTCCTAGAGTAAATTCCGACCCTGTCTCCATAACTTAGTCACAGATTGGGATAGACATGTCCCTAGCAACAAGTTTACATATGTCTTGATGGTTTGATGCAATACAGTTCTAACTTGTTCTAAATACACAAAAAGGAAAAACTGATTTGCTCTGAAATCTCGGTTCTATTACCCCATGAAATTATCTGACACAGGGATAATGTAATAGATAGAACTGGGCAGGAAATTGTTTTGCTTAGCACACAGGCTATGTTACATGATTGGCTAGGGATTGTGTTGCAAAAATGGAACTCGTATGACTGTCTCATCTGAATTCATGATAGTAGAGCAATTTCTTTTATGTTTGGGAAATGTGATTTATTTTTATGCTATTGATTGATAGATATATGTTTAAACTTGTATGAATAATTTGAAAGTAGTTGTAGGATTTTGTTTTTAATTGGCTTTTTGGCAATGTAAAGGAACATTAATTAACTTTTTGTGATAATTATTTAAATGGCTAAAGCTCAAGATATTTTTTTGTGTTAAATTGTTGATGTATTACCATATGTTTTATTAAGGAGGCAAACAATTTAGAAATGTCACTATTGAACATCAGTAGGAAAGCACATGGTATAGGTAGTAAATGTTTATTAGTTAAACATTTTTTTGGACCGAAATTGCTTAGTTTAAGTTTCAAGAATATTTATATGTAAATGTATTTTTTTTGTTGATGAATAATGTTTTTAGCCATTACCTACATCTAAATTTCTTAATGATTATTTTAATAGTTATTCTAATAGGCGAATGAATCAAATTTGACTTGCATAATTATGAAATAGATCTGGGCTGTCAGTGAGGGATGAAACCTGCAAAATAATTTACTTGTCTACAAAGTCGATTATTAAGTGTCATTACAACAAAGTGTTTTCCTTCTAATTTGTATGCCGTAATAGTTTTCTGCTACTGAATAATTAATTGAATATGTCCTTGGAAGTCAGCTTCTTTTCTAATGTGATATCTATGTTCTGCATTGACGCACATTGACAACCTTAGCATTACTCAGATCTATATAAAAACAGTATCTGGATTTTTGTGAGACATTTACATATAATCATTGGAATAATAGAAAGACAGCAGGAAAATAATTGCTTGAATATACGTTTTAAGTGTCAGAGCTTACGCCACTAACTGTCTTGATCCAAAACAAATGAGATTTAGTTAAAGCCAGATACATATATACATCATTTATTGATCCCACAACAGTATAGTCTGCTAGATTCGGTAGAAAGGGCTGAAATTGTAACAAGAAAAGCTTATTTTTATTGACACAATCATATCTAAACAAGTGGAGTCTGATCTCTTATTATTACAGCATATTGATTTCTAGGGCTATTTCTTGCTGAATTGTCATTTGTTTGTTGAATGTTCAGTGAATATTGGGAAAATTAAAATTAGTTTCTCTATGGGGATTGAGACAGTGCAAACGATGGTGGGAACTGGAGGTGGAATTGTCAAGAAGACGATTCTCATGGGGAAGAGCAAGTGCTACAACGGTAGCAGTAATTGTCATCAATAATCTGACAGTTATGACTACTTCCTAGCATAATTCTTTTCTATGTATGCTCCTGTTGTTGAAAAAAAAAAACATCTTGATATATATTTTTTATGAGGATTAGAGAATAGATGGGGGGGGGGGGGGTATGGTTATGATATAATAATGTTAAAATTATTTTTATAATGCCATATTGATTACAAAGTTATGGGTTAGATTGAGATTCATAAGTTATTTTCTTACATGAAAATGGTATGATTTGTGTCAGAAATCCTGAATCAGGTTGTTTATCTTCTGAGCATATTGCAGACGTTTCAAAAAAATAAAGTCTATATGCATAATAGTAGACAAAGCAAATTTGCTATGCCCCCCTTTGCTGTGATATTTTCCTTCATTATTGTAAATTGAAGAATTGAAATACACAGTTTAGATTTCTAGATAATTGTATATACAAATTGCAACAACTCTAGAGTTGTCATCTTAAGAGCAGACTGTTACTTCTTTACAACAACAGTATCATATTTTCAAAAGTAAGGATTCAAAATAAGTTTAACCTCTCTTCTAGGGCTGAGAGCAACACCTCACAGCAATAACCAACATCTCTGTGTCCCAAAGGGTGCTTCTCTGCAGATGTAAATTTATTGGATTCAATTTAGTTTTGGAATTAATGTTTGGACCAAAAGGCTTGTCAACTGCAAATTTTTGACCACAATGAAATATAGTAAAGAATGTTTTATGTATTGCAGATTTTATTATTTCAACAGATATCAGATACGCAAATTTTTGACCACAATGAAATATAGTAAAGAATGTTTTATGTATTGCAGATTTTATTATTTCAACAGATATCAGATATTGAAATATAGTAAAGAATGATTGCTTTGTGTTTCAGATTTTCAGATCGTGACATATCTTGTATACACCAGTGCTTCCGATACACATCAACAGTCCTTACTAGTACATTAGCCTTCCAGAATGAAAGAAAACTTAAACAACAAACACAGGTCAGACACTTGCATTTTTCTTTACACATGATCATGTAATTTTGGTCCCAACACTAATTCGTCCATGAAACAGTGACTTTAAGTTTCTTGGTAAGGCAAATAGGGGCATTAACTTGATATAAATAAGTTTTTGGATTTTTCTCTTAAAGGAACTCAATCGAGGTCAAAAAGCCTAAAAACATAAAATTTGAAATTCTGAAGTAGATGAGGAACACTTAACTGGAAAAATTAGCAGAAGATGATAAAGAAATATACTCTGAATTGAATTGAATATTGATTTTTTTTGTGCAATTCTTAACCTTAATGCTTTTCATTTTTGGGGTTCTTTTTTGCGCCATTAAAATGATAATTCTAGAAAACAGGGTGATATATATATTTTTTTATTTTGCTAAAATTCACTATTATAATAAAAAAATATTCTGGGTATACATGTAAAAGGAATTTAAAATAGGAGCTTTTAAAAGTCTTGAAAATTTCTCTTCTTTTACACAATTACAGTTTTAAATTTCCATGTCAATGGAAAGTAGTCAATTAAATTCTCGTCAATCTCTTGAACAGTTCCAGATACAAACAATTTAGTGAAAATGCAAATCCTTGCAGGATTTAAATATTCCAAAGGAAGATTAATCACAATTTGAACCCTTCAGTGATCAACACTAATTCATTGTAATGGATATTCAGTAGTATATGTGTGCATAAAATGATTTATTATGGTGTGAAGAAAGATAAGTCAAAAATGATTCAGTTTGCCACATTTGAAAGGTTTCAGATAAATAATCAGCCAAAAAAAGAAAATTGTTTGTTGGTTGACTTTTCATTTTCCAGACAGTATTTGAAAATTTGAAGTTGATATATGAAATCTTGTCTTGTTATACTCTGTGTTTCTTCCAAAATTGATTTAAAAATTTACCTTAATTCTTAATATGGATGAGCCATCTACAACCCAGTAGTTGTTTTAAATAAAAGGTGGTTCCACATGAGTTGTGAGAAGGCTCTCCCTTCAAAAATGTCAAACAAACCAATACTTTTCTAGAGACAGCATAAGTATATGTCATCAAAATGCCTTTGTGATATATTTTTCAGGCCCTATTGACAGTGGCCAGAGATCTGTTCACAAACTTAGGTAAGTGTAGCTTGACATATGGTAAAGGTTTAGAGAACTTTCCAGTAATAGAGTCTAGAGGATGTGAAATAAATGTCTATAAGAGTTTCTTTCTGGCTGCACCTTCTCATGATTTCTTTTTTGGTTCAAAAACTAAAAATGATTTAAGTGAAGAGGAATTTGGTCCACTGTTTGATGGGGAGTCTTCGTTTACAAAGTTAGAGAGTGATGCAGAGGATTTGAAAGGCACTATTGCTGATGATAGTATGGTAGTTGAAAAGGTCCTAGGGGATGCAGCAGAACTGACTGAGACTATTGCAGAATTAGGTGTTAAAATAAAGGAAGTTGTTGATGTTATCAATGTAATTGAGATGGAAAATATGGAAAATATCAGAAAAGACACCACACTTATGGAAAAGAATACTGATGAAATGATAAATGCATTTGTTGCCCAGGAGGAGTTGGATGAAAATGAAACTGATGAAAGTACTGAAATGCTTGTTACGGATTTGGAAGCTTTAAATTCAGATTATAGCAATGATGATTCAACTAAAACTATTAATGGAGAAGATAATTTAGTCCAGTCTTCAGCTGAAAGTATTACAGATTTAGATTCTTTTGAAACTAAAGATGAGGAAAGGAGTGCAGATGACGTTGTTTCTTATGATGAAGATGACCTTATAGCTTCAATTGAAAAGTTAAAAGCATCATTTAAGGAAGATACAAAAAAATTCCATGAGTCTCTTAAATCTGAAACTGTATTTACTGAAGGTATTGTTTCACCTGATGACTGTTTCTCCGAGTCAGATTTATCTTTTGCTACTGCTTTTAGTGACTATGCTGATAATGACTCTAATTTCTCTGATAGAACATTTGATGATGTTTATGTAGATAGTGTACAGTCATTTTGTCCAGGTGTACACGATAAAGATGCTGGGGACTTTGTGCAGTTCCGGCCTGATATATTAGGCTTTCCAGAAGATGTTTTTGAAAAGGGTGTGAATAGATGTAAAAGTGAGCCACTTCACGTTGGTGAAATTTCACCCATTATGGTAGATAGCAAGGCAGACTTGAATGATGCTTTCCATGTTGAAGATCTGGATGATACTATAAACACACTATCAGATTATTGTGAAAAAGATCTCTCTGATTTAGATAAGCTTTTTGCAACTGAATCAAACTCGAGTGAAAATATTAATGAGAGCATTAATACGATATCAAATCAAGAAAATCCCCTCTCTGATCTTAGTGATAACATTGAAAATGGCGATAATGAATTCCAAGAGGGGACAATCCTTGATGAGTCTTCTGAAAAAGGTGATAATGTGATAAGAAAAAATCTGAATTTTGAAAAACATCAATCTGAAAGTGAAGAAGAAGCTAAAGAAGCAATGATATGTGTGAGTGATGCTAATATTGCTGATATACAAGTACCTGTAACAGAGGCAGGATCCATTAGTTCTAGTAAGATTGTAAAAGTTGACAGTTCACCATGTTGGTTTCAAGTGGTTTTTTCCCTTTTTGGTTTTTAGAGTTGTATTGGAGATTTTGATGTTGTTCATTTAAATGGTAATTGGTACCATGTTTATGGGTTTGAATTTGAGAGGTTTTTGTTTGTTCTGCAGCTTCACTGTTGATTTATATTAGTATTTCTGCTCTTTTGTTTAATCACAATATTAATAATAAACAATTTACAGTGACAAGAAATATTTAATGTTTAAAAAACAAAACTTTTTATTTATCATTATGACTCTATGGTAGGTTCTTATGCTGTCTTTTTTAATGTCTGAACTTTTAATCATTTAACAACTTTTAATCATTTAACAAAAAATATTGAAAATGGAACAGAAAAAAATTATGAAGAATAGAAACCTATATTCATGATTCATCAATATCTTGAATGATCTTTACAGATGACCTCACCAAATTGTTAAGAGAGATTATGCAACAAGCAAGGAACCTGACCCATGCAGAAAGGTGAGATTGTTATTTATTATTTCATGTAAAAATTCCCATGTCTTACAAATGCTTCATCCTTACTAAAAAAAAAAAAACACTTTCGGGCATATAATGCTCCGCCTAGCGGTGCTCTTGTTTTAATATCTTAACTTTTAATCATTTATCATCATTTAAGCATTTAACAAAAAATATTTAAAATTAAACCGAAAAATTGTATGGAGAAAAGAAACCTGTATTCATGATTCATCAATATCTTGAATGATCTTTGCAGATGACCTCACCAAATTGTTAAGAGAGATTATGCAACAAGCAAGGAACCTGACTCATGCAGAAAGGTGAGATTGTTATTTATTATTTCATGTAAAAAATTGTTTAAAAGGCAACATACATGATGCCTTCTTTTAAAGATATAAAAGAGTGTTTTACTCTGGAAACAGATTCAAAAGTAAGGAAAGCAAAAGTTATTAGACCTTGTTCATAGAGGATAAACATGAAGAAAGTGTGCTTTCTTTTAACCTTCATTATTCAAAAAATGATGGTGGGCTATGCTTCACACTGAGAGGGGTATCCTTCATACCCGTAAGGGGAAGATTTTCTTAAGGAAAGATTATTTATGCAGCTCCATATACAAGAGACAAGAAACTTTATTTAATGTCAGTTCATATATAACAAAGAAACATTATTTACAAGCTGTTTACCAACAAAGTTGATTAACATCAATGATGCATACATACATATATTCATTTATTACAAAAATAACACATAAAAAAGACTGCTTAACCTTTTACCCCATGAGCATATTGCGAAAAATGGCTGTTTTCATTGAAAAGCCTCCTGTAAAAAATTCAAACTGCTATGAAACTATGAAAAATGCCTCAATACTGATGAAACTTGGCACAAATGTTGACTAGACCATAGCCTCTGTAACAGCATGCTCAATTGTAAATTTCCTGTTACCATGGCAAAGGGGGGACATCTCAAAATTGCCAAAAATCACTATTTTGCATTGTTTTTTTTTCATCAAAACTGATTTCAAAATGCTGCAACTTCTCAATGAATTGAGGTAGAGTTAAAGGCTTTTCAGTGTTGGTTACTAGTTACCCTAAGATCGACCTGAGGCCATTTTTAGCCTGTCACATGTCCAAACTTTTCTTGGCGATGAAGGGGGACTGCCGCCCCCCTTCAAACCCCCAAACAAGAAGGGGGCACATCACCTTCTTTGAACCCCATTAACATTTTACCCCATGGGAGTCCTATGAAAAGTATTATTTTATTGCAGCTTTTCAAACGAAAAACACTTTGTTTAAATGTCATTTTCATGTTATCAAAAACAAAAAGTGTTTAACAAAAATACATCAAATTACATACTATATCATATAAAATTAAACATAGATGCTTAATGATCAGAAAAAAATTGATTGAAGAAAATTAAGACCCATTAAAACCTTCTTAACTGATGAAATTTAACTAAATTACATCTTTTTGTGAAGTTACAAAAAAAATCCTGCATCATTGGCAAGATGCCGTTTTTACTGTCAAGCACTGAGAAAATTTGAGTCTGCTATTGGTCTGGCTGCTATTGTAAAGTAATGTGATTATCTGCTTACTCAAGTTCAATATTGATATAGACTGTCTGTCAGTTTTATAAAAAGAAAAACAACATTTACAATCAAATGTGAAAGGATCAGTTCTTTAAAACTTTGTTTTTACTTAAATATATATAATGCTTAAATTGGATATTTGAAAAAAACTGATAATTACTATACAGTCTATTGTGAAATGTAAAATAAACTTCTTTTGAATACACACTACAGGTAATCACACTATAATTACATATTGTCATTATTAAAAAAATCTGGCAGTTATCTTGAGTAAGTAATAGGTAATGCAGCTTTCCAAACATAGTTTATACATTCACCTATTCAAATTAGACTTTTGCCGGAAGAATTTCAATAAATTTCTGCAATAAAAGTATTTCACCCAAAGTTGAGCAAAGTATATCTTTAAATAAGATAAATGTATGAAAATTATTTCTTGAAAATCTTGTAAGCCCTTTGGGAATTTCATAGTCTCATGCGCAGTATTTCATAATTCTGATTTTATGTCTTGATGATCATTGAGCTGATTTCTAGGAGCCAAGACGAAATTACTGATGCCTATACAAAATAATAGGTTATCTAGATAAAACTATTTATCTGGCTGCAGTAAAATTTTACGACTCCAGAGTGTTCCATTGATTACGTCAGTTTGCAGATTATGTATCGATTAAGGAGAAATTATTTCTGCTGTTCTATATATGTCTCCCGAGGCTTAAGATGTATCTATACGAGTTGTTGTTGTTGTTGTTACAGATGTTCCGTGTTTCTGATAGATCAAGATACAGACGAACTTGTGGCCAAAGTGTTTGATGGCATAACAACCAAAAAGGACAACGAAGTAAGCAGATGCTTGGTTAGTCAGAGGTTTTTTTTACCTTAGATGTGTAATATAAAAGTGACATTATGTCCGTCCAAGTGTACAAAGTGAGTGAAAAGTTGAAAGTGAAAATAAGTTTACGTTTTGCCATAATTAAATTCCTGCCAATTTCATAACTTATTTTGCATGAATGTTAAATAACACACTTGGCCAAAGAAAATTTCTGTGAATATCCATTGGACTTTTACCTATAATATTTAATTTATAAAAAGAGTAGGGCAGTCTTGCCAATATTTTATCCTTAACAGTTTCCAGTCAATCACCATTATAATAGTCAATCTTTTGTAATATATATTCAGTTAAGCTCAACTTCAAAATGAAAAAAATAAAAAATGGGCATAATGTCACTTTAATTGCTTTATTGCTAGCCTAATCATAATAAAAAAAGTCTTCAGTACTTTTAATGCAATAATTCTGAATAAAAAAACCATTTCTTGGATATAATTGTCAGAAAAAGATTTCCAATTTTATTATTCATATCTATTACTTAATAAAGAAATCCAAAATATTTTTCTGATATTTGAATGAATTTAAATTTGAATTGTCAGAATGTTAGTCAGATCATTATTTAATTTTAAATGTTAAGAAATCTTGTAGCCATTTTGTTCCACTATTGAGTCTGTGATGTAGAAAACACCTGGCTTCAATGCTATAAAACTGTTTTTAAAAGTTCTGTCTTAAGTGTCATGTTTGTCAGTATTTATGAGCTGAGAAACTTTCTTTATATAATCTAAGGACCAGGCTTTCAGATTATAATGTTTTCCTGAACTGGGCCTCTAATCGTAGGATTTTCATTTGTTAGCAGGTTTCTAACCAACCAAATAACTGGGCCGAGAAATTTCTATTATAATCTTTACCCAGTATATGTTATAATAGGTAACTTAATTGAGATCTATGTAGGGCTCACACCTGTTATCCCTGGATTGACAGGCAGAGCCTATAACCACAAGGGGACCACTCCTCAGTTAGAAGTTTGGTGATCATACTACCCACATACATGTATAAGGCATAGCTTATATAAATATCAAGTCCATTTCTTTATATAGACTTAAAGTTTCAGTGTAGAATTTATATAAGAAAAACTGTAATTTTCTTAAAAAGCACTTGTGCGCATAATTATTTTGTAAAGTTATAATGTAGTGCCCTAGTTTTAATGAAATTTTTGTAGATCATAACCAGAATCAGGTATATGTATAAGGCTTTCTTAATGTAGGTAAGCATTAGTTAATTGCTGATTGAAATACGATATTTGCTTTATTATGCAGTCATATATTTATAATTCTAATCAGATGTACTATGATAATTGCTTTGAGTCTGCTTTATTCTCAAGGGGCCTTGAAACTATAGTCTTGAATTTTAAGGAATAAATTTTCTTTAACAAATATCTTACTAAAAACATATTAAAATTGATGTCATTGATGAATTTTTTTTCTGTTTTCTGAGTCAAAGTTAAAATATTGTTCTTGATCTTCTTAAGGCACACATGTTGTTGTTTTTCTTTTGAACCATTGACATGTTTTTCCTTTATTAACCCATTACTTCATATACACGCCTTTTAACGCCTTTCTCACCCCCCCCCCCTTTTTGGTGTCTCAAATGGTGAAAAAATGCCTTATTTAGGCCCCCAACACTTGTTTTTGTTTGAGAAATGTTGTTAAAAAAAGTGACCACTTTTTCGGCGCGGCCCCCCAACCAAAAGATACATCAGGGGGTTGCCAGAAGGGGGATGTGCCCCCTTCTGTTTGGGGGGTTTGAAGGGGGGCGGAGTCCCCCTAATCGCCAAGAAAATTTTGGACTTGTGAGAGGCTATAAATGACCTCAGATTGATCATAAGGTAACGTGTAACCAACGCTGAAAAGCATTTGACTCTATCTCAATCCATTGAGAAGTTGCAGCACTTTGAAATCAATTATGATGGAAAAAATCAACGCAAAATAGTGATTTTTGGCAATTTTGAGATGTCCCCTCGTTGCCATGGTAACAGAAAATTTAAGCCTGAGCATGTTGTTACAAAGGCAATGGTCAAGTCAACAATTGTGCTAAGTTTGATCAGTATTGAAACACTTTTATAGTTTTATAGCAATTTGAACTTGTAACGGGAGACTTTTCAAGGAAAACAGCTAATTTTCACAAAATACTCATGAAGGAATGGGTAAATGAAAAAAATAAAAAAATCTACAAAACAAAAATGTTTCTTCAAATTTATATGTTAGGCCATGTTTAAACATGGAAAAACGCGATTGTTAGTAATTTTAGGTATTTTCATCATTTTTTGTTAACCCATTACTTCATATACACGCCTTTTAACGCCTTTCTCACCCCCCCCTTTTTGTTGTCTCAAATGGTGAAAAAATGCCTTATTTAGGCCCCCAACACTTGTTTTTGTTTGAGAATTGTTGTTAAAAAAAGTGACCACTTTATCGGCGCGGCCCCCCAACCAAAAGATACATCAGGGGGTTGCCAGAAGGGGGATGTGCCCCCTTCTGTTTGGGGGGTTTGAAGGGGGGCGGAGTCCCCCTCATCGCCAAGAAAATTTTGGACTTGTGAAAGGCTATAAATGACCTCAGATTGATCATAAGGTAACGTGTAACCAACGCTGAAAAGCATTTGACTCTATCTCAATCCATTGAGAAGTTGCAGCACTTTGAAATCAATTATGATGGAAAAAATCAACGCAAAATAGTGATTTTTGGCAATTTTGAGATGTCCCCTCGTTGCCATGGTAACAGAAAATTTAAGCCTGAGCATGTTGTTGCAAGGGCAATGGTCCAGTCAACATTTGTGCCAAGTTTGATTAGTGTTGAAGCAGTTTTTATAGTATGATAGCAATTTGAACTTGTAACGGGAGACTTTTCAATGAAAACAGCCATTTTTCACAAAATGCTCATGAAGTAATGGGTTAATGAAAAAAATAAAAAAATCTACAAAACAACAATTTTTCTTCAAATTTACATGACAGGCCATGTTTAAACATGGAAAAACGCGATTTAGGGTAATTTCAAGTATTTTCATCATTTTCTGTTAACCCATTACTTCATATACACGCCTTTTAACGCCTTTCTCACCCCCCCCTTTTTGTTGTCTCAAATGGTGAAAAAATGCCTTATTTAGGCCCCCAACACTTGTTTTTGTTTGAGAAATGTTGTTAAAAAAAGTGACCACTTTTTCGGCGCGGCCCCCCAACCAAAAGATACATCAGGGGGTTGCCAGAAGGGGGATGTGCCCCCTTCTGTTTGGGGGGTTTGAAGGGGGGCGGAGTCCCCCTCATCGCCAAGAAAATTTTGGACTTGTGAGAGGCTATAAATGACCCCAGATTGATCATAAGGTAACGTGTAACCAACGCTGAAAAGCATTTGACTCTATCTCAATCCATTGAGAAGTTGCAGCACTTTGAAATCAATTTTGATGGAAAAAATCAACGCAAAATAGTGATTTTTGGCAATTTTGAGATGTCCCCTCGTTGCCATGGTAACAGAAAATTTAAGCCTGAGCATGTTGTTGCAAGGGCAATGGTCCAGTCAACATTTGTGCCAAGTTTGATTAGTGTTGAAGCAGTTTTTATAGTATGATAGCAATTTGAACTTGTAACGGGAGACTTTTCAATGAAAACAGCCATTTTTCACAAAATGCTCATGAAGTAATGGGTTAAAGCAATATGAACGCATCGTCTAAATTGAAAATTTGATCATTGTCATGTATACATTTTCATTACCCCTTAAGCTTGTGCTAGGGAAAATGAATGGTAGCACTTGCACCTATCGTTTGTGTATAGACATAATTGCAATTAAGGGGTGGAGGACATAAGATTTGCTTGTCTGTCCTTAAACTGACAGAACAGCGGAAAGTTGGGTTGGGCATCCTTGTCCTATGCACACATTTCTAGTTTTAACTCTATGTTGTATAAAATAAAAGGCCCCTTTCTCTGAATAAACTTGTCCCATAGAAATTGCTTGAATTCTAAATGATACAAGGGTAATCCTTTTTAACATCTATTACTATTACAAGAGTTTGTGTTGCATCAAGTCATTATGTTTACTATCCAGAAAGATTGTCTGCAATAATTTTCAGGACGTAATTTACTTAGAAGGGAGTTTTTGTGTTTGTATGTCTTACATTTAAAGACTATGCAAATCCACTGGGATTTGTGAAGAAAATTTGTCTGTAATAAGTCTCTCTTTAAGAAAGTATAGATTAACAGAGAATTGAGAATAATAGGAATAGAGTGGGGTTAATGACAGAGCAGTTAGACTAACCAACTTGCTGAAAGAATTATATTACACTGTCATTATGAAGAAGGAGAGATATATGGTTGAAATGGGTTGATTTGTTGATTTGGATGCATTGACAATTAACAGGATATATAAGCCTGCAAGCAAATTTTGGGTGTCATACATTGATGGTTTATTTTGGTGTGATGAAAACTTTTTTCTGCCCTTCAAAAAAATCTAAAAGTGCTTGTCCATCTTTCAATCTAGACAAAATTGTTTATCATTTTTAAGAAAAATACCAAAATATGTTCTGACTGAATAGCAAACAGTGCATATAATGATCAGGTGGATCTTGGTCTGCACTAGCCACAATCTATAAGCTTTCAGTAGATTCATGCTTGTGCATATCAGATATCAGTACAACAGAAATATATATTTATCTTGATATTTTAGACAAGTTAAATGATAGGTTTTTATTGTTTGTAGTGAAAAATCCTAAATTATAAATCTATACAATGTTTATCATAAGCATATGATATAAATAGGTTTTTCATTGTTGTACAGTAAACTTCACTTATAGCGAACACGGTTATAGCGAACTTCCGGTTATAAGGAACAATTTATTTTGGCCCGAATTTTGCCCTTCTTTATTTAATATAAAAATATACGGTTATAGCGAACACGGTTATAAGGAATTTTCGCTTATAAGGAACTCATTTCTTAGTCCCAATTTAGTTAAAAGTACAGAAAATTACACTTTTATAACGAACTCCAAAATATCGGCTATCCGTAAATAGATCCCGCATTTTCAACTTTCGTTCTCATTGGCACTCGTCCGAATGTACTGTTTATTTTTGTACGTACTTCAAGACATCTATTAAAATGAATGTGTATAGCAGTACGTAATAGCATAATCCATTGAAAACTACAAAGTACGCTTGATTTAAATGAAAAGAAATCTATATCGTTCACTAGTAAAAGTCACCCTTAAAAATATAATAGAAGATATTCAATATAAAAGGAAAGAAAAATCTTGGTTATTCTTAATAATGGAAAGAAAATGAAAAAGTACTGAGTTTGGAAACAAAATATGATACATTTTATTTTATGAGAAATTGAGAAAGGGAGTAAAATTAAAACTGAAATAGCAAAGGATTTTCAAATTCCAAAAAGTACGCTCTCGGATATTGTGTCAAAAATAGAAATAAACGACTAATTTTTCTTAATCAAATGTTCTTCAAAATTGCGGACGTTGGTAAACAAACAGTTCGTTATATGTAAATCTGTTCGCTATAAAAACTCCCGTTACAAGGAACTAATTCGCTATATGCTTACAAGGAACTCCGGATATAAGGAACTGATTTTGAATGTCCCGATGAGTTCGTTATAAGCGGAGTTTACTGTATATATAAAAAGCATTATCTTTTATAAAATGTATCTAGCAAAAGAATAATAGATAATTCAGAGTCTATATATCTAGTGTCCAAGATAAAAAAACAAAACATCTGATTTTGAGGACAGTTTTGCTCAATAAGTGTTGAGTGTTATTTTCCGTCAAAAGGGTTTATTATACATATAATTGTTAGAGTAAAACATGTCTGTAGGGTGTTTTGGACAAAACCTTGCAGGATTTAATGATAATTCAAACTCTGAAATGGCTGAAATGAAGAAATTTATAGCTTTTGGATCAAGTTTAACTTTTCTTTGTATATGATGTATATTTATTCAAAACTGGGTTTTTAATTCATATATGCAACAGGTTCTATATTTTCCCTTTACATAGATTCTTCTACAATAAATTAACGACATATTCACATCAGTCTTTCTTCGTTCAATGTTCGTCTTTTTATTTATTTATCCAAGCTGACAGTGCATAGAAATGAATGTTATTTGCATGTATATGTACAATTTCATGATAAAATTCAATTATTTCTAACAGTGCATCAAGACCATCTGTGACAGTACAATCCATGCTCAGCAATATCATTATTGATTTTAATTTACATTGCATGTTAATGCTTGGCTTTGTTATAAACTGGCGTCTTGGATTTTGTTCTTTTTATCTTACTTAGGTTCAGGAAGAGATTAGGATGCCAATAACTCAGGGTATAGCAGGAAAAGTGGCCACCTCAGGTAAATATTGATAGCTAATTGGAAATGCAAGAAAGGCAGCTTTGCTAAGCAAAATATGACCAAATTAATTTTGAAGTTTAATAGAAAGTTGTCTGTCAAAGTAAATTATAAATGTATAATCAGGTAATACTGGCTTGTGGAAAGTGACCATCCCAGGTGATGATAAACAAGAATTTTGGCTATGACAAACATGGCTATATTTATAAATGGCAAAAATTTATCCAAGAATTATTAAAAGAAGATTATTTTTGCTCCTTATAAATCTTATTAAAAGTAAAATCATACTACAAGGTGAATCTGGTATACAGCCTTTTCTCAAAATAACACTAAATAATTTCAAGCTTGACTTTAGGTCATCTTACTATCTACATAGACATTTTATATGAATATGATTAAGATTTTGCTTTCTGAATCATGACCCCAGCTCTGGGGATTTGACTATTGACGGGGACTTTGAATTGTTTCATAGTGTGAAGTATAACTAGCCAGCTAACATAAAGGTCAGTGGTTTTAATTAGGTGTCTGAAAAAAATGCAGGGATGGGCATCTGATGTTTTCATCCAATAGTAAAGCTGGAAAGTTGTTATATGACCATCACACTGTCATTGGGACTTAAAACCTCCTTAAAAAGAAACAAAACAACATCAAGTTATTGGTATATGATTATATTTATTTTAGGAGAACTGCTCAACATAAAAGATGCATATTCCCATCCCTTATTCTATAGAGGCATTGATGATTCTACAGGATTCCGAACTAGGTAACAATACTTTATTATAGTTTGTTCATGTTTTGTTAGTTTTTGACATCATTCACAAATAAAAGGTGATTGGGACAGACAAAACGTAATTATATTTGTTTGGTATGCATGAAATAGCCTTCTTTGAAGGATATAATAGGTTTTTAATTGCATTCATGAAACATTTCTGAAGTCAGGTTTTTTTCGTAATTAAAAATTAAAAGCAAGAGATGTAACTGGATATCCCCTTTGAGATTGTTTTGTTAAGTTTGTTGAGTTTCATTATTGTTTAGAAATTGGATGAGGTCTGTGAAATATGCATTTTATCTATGCTCTTATTTTAGAAAACATGTTGACATGAACTTCATGTAATTTTGTCTTTTCTCCTTTTTTTTTTGCAATCTTTACACTGTATGTTTGATTTTTGTTAATGTGTGTGTTATTTCTTTATTTCAGAAATATATTATGTTTTCCAATCAAAGATGAAAAAGGTATGTAATGAAGCTGTACTTTTCTAGTTATTCTGACAATCTTTTAAGTGTATACTTGATTGATAAATGTCTTATTATCCTACTCATTCTCAAACAACAATGTGTTTGTAACTTGTGCAAACTGACCAAGCCTCCTAGGTTATATAGGTATAAGCTTAAAGTCAGATTTTAGGTACAAGTATCTGGTGTGTCCGAAACAGGCACAAAACATTTATTTTTGCATATCAGACTGGTGTAAACTAATTTACTTCTTTACCCATGCCGGAAATTTCAATCAGTTGAGTCTTATGCTACATTAATAATGATGTCAGTTTAGTGCATTTTATGAATGAACCATGTTAAAATGACGTCATTTTGGCATATTTAAGAATGAAACTGCTTGCTTAGGAATACGTCATTTTGCCGTTAAGAATTCATTCGCTATGGTAAGAATATATTTATAGATGAAAAGACATTAATTTCCATGAAAAAAATGTTTCATTTAGGTAGAGAAATTAAAATATGATATAATATGGTAAAATATGCAAGAAAAAATATCTGACATACGTTTGCGGTTCAGATCGCAAGCCTCGGTACCGCCCAATGGTCGGGTCCCCCTTGGGACAGATATTCTGATTTGACAGATATTATTATTTACCAATGAAAATCCTTAGATTTTAGAAAGAACTTGGTAAAAAGTTTTATAACCTCGAGGCCAGGCTTTGAAGTGTTGACGGAACAACAAGTAATATTTTGATATTCTTTAAATTAGTAATTGACTGTAGCAAATTCAAAACACATATCAGCCAGTCTACAGAAAAGTTCAGCTGACGAAAGGTTTAAGGGTTACATAGACTAAGACTTGTCTGTACTGGACAACAATAGTGAAGCATCACATTTAACTTACAAAACAAATCTAGTTATAAACTCATTGCACTCGCCTGTATGTAAATTACACAGTTCAAAATTCTTCAAGCTCAAATTTTTAAAGCTCTTTAATGCTTCAATAAAATTGGAAAATCTAGGATAGGCTCCTTAACATGTTTTTCTTTATTGTTTAGATATCTGGGGGAAACTGTTGCATGTTGTTTTGAAGTAAATCAAATCGGTTTATGAAATGAATATATATATCAAATGGATTATGTCATGTCTTAAAAGCTTGAAATTAAATTTATGGGTGTAGGTGCATTCTGATATAAATTTATATACAAATTTATTTGTCTTGAATTCCAATTTATGCTCTGAGCATATTGTCCTGCAATTTAAAGCTTATCCTGCAGAATTTTTGAAATGGATTTGTTCTGCTTTGTATTTGGAGTTCTTTGAATGTTACTTGAATAAGAGGCAAATATGCAGCAGAGTCTTGGCTAATCTTGGCATTTATAATAATATCTGTCATATGTTATGGTTTAGATGGGAATATCCATCCTGAGGATACCTACCCATTTGGTGGTTACAAGCTTGCTGAGTTGCCACCCATAGGGGGTACTTAAGGATATTTTTTCTTGCTTATTCTTCATATATTAAATGGTACACCTCAATGAAATATTTTTTTCTAAGAAATTAATGTTATTTGAACTGTAATTACTTTCTTCACAATAGCTTATGAATTTTCAACTTTCATTACGGGGAAATGTCAACATCCTAGGCAAGTAGTTTCATTCTAATATGTGCCAAAATGACATTACTTTAGTGCAGTTTATTCATAAAATGCGCTAGAATGAGGGCATTTAAAATCATGCGACTCATCTGAGATCCCCCATTCCAGATAAAATTTACATTACGGATAAAAACTAACGAAACTCAGTCTGATATGCAAAAATAGAATACTTTCTATAGACCAAATAGGCAAAAGGGAACTTCAATCAACTGTTTTAATTTCTTAACCTGTTGCATATTTAGTCTTTATTTGTAGCACTTCTTTTTTGTTGTTGTCAAAACACCTGAATATACCTAGTCTTTTAACTTTTATGAAAATTTGTTCTCTGTCAAATTAAGCTATGGTTGGAAATTTATGATTGTGTAAAAACTGACTTAATATCTTATTGCATGAGATAAAACAAACTATTTTACGATATTTATTTGTTTGCAGGGAGAATACTAGGTGTAGCCCAGCTTTGTAATAAACAAAATTGTCCATGTTTTACAACGTTTGATGAAGAGATAGCTACTGCCTTCGGTATTTACTGCTGTATAAGCATCAGCCATGTAAGTGGACATTTATAGCATTTTGCTGTATAGACAAGACAATGTGAGGAAGAATTTTTAAGGCACGTTTTAAAACTAAACAAACGTATACCATGCTACAAAGCTTAATGATCTATGAGTAATTTATTAAGGCTGAATGCCTCCAGACAAAAAAACTAAACACAGTTGTACACTTTCAAATTTTAGGAAAAAAATGTTTAAAACAGTACACATATTTAAAATCTGAGCAATAAATGCTATTGCTGATTATGCGAAATTTTTGCTGATGTTATTACAATTTATTACTCTAAATATGTAAATTACTTTATAACAGATTGGTAGCTAGTGACAAATGAAACATCACTGTTGCTCAAAATGGTTATTCTTAAAAAATAAATTACATATGCCTGAGTGAGGGGTTTGAACCTATTGCTTGTTTGTGAAGCCCAGTGCAACAGATGCGTTAATTTGGCAGTATATTTGATCTTGAATGAATGTGTTTCAGTCACTGATGTATAAAAAAGTGATAGACTCACAGGTCCGCAATAGTTTAGCCAATGAACTGATGATGTACCATATGAAGGTCAGGCACATTTAGAGTGTGTGTGTGCGTGTTTATTTTGTACCCCACCCACCCTTTGTGTTAGTACCTATATAGTCACATGTTTTGTTTTATGCAAAAAAATGATATCTTAAGGTTTACATCCATCACTGCCATTTGTAGATTTGCCATTTTTTTAGCATTCTGCTTCTAAAATCTATTAAAAAAGTGATAAGTTGACAATATGTTGTTTTTTTGCCCTTTCTCTTTGTATGAATTAATATTTTATCTGTGTAAGTCAGATGTAGAAAGTAGATGAATATGAATAATTTCAAATGCCAGTGATGGATCATTAACCTGATAAACATTGGTAAAGTCATGTTTAAATAGGTTTTGAAACTTTGTTTATAAAAAAAGTATTGTCTTGTGCAAAATTATGGACATGCAATGGAATTTTAATATACAATATTGCTTTAATGCAATGTAAAGTGCCTGTTATTCAAGGGATATAGTGTAATAATAATTATTAATGATTAAATGTTTGTATTAGTAGGAATAAGAGACCTTTAATATTGAATTTGAACCAAATTTCATGTGAAATTAAAACTTGAAATAAAAACAAAATTGTTTTGTAGAAGAGATTTTCCTGAATTAAACATGGCTTTATTGTCGCTTTTTATGATAGTCAGACTGATTTATCTCTTATTGTTTTCAGATTTTCTCTTCGTAGCTGCTTTTGTCATATTTTTATTTTGCATTGCTTCATAGAATCATGACTTCAGGAAGAATTAAAGTTTGGAAACTGTAATTTTTGCAGGCTATTTGATTAACATTGAGATCTGATTTTCGAAATCCAACTTTTTTATTCCCCTTTTAACAAACATTTATGTAATGTCTTTTACGTTGCAAGAATATTGTACAGATATTAATTTTAGAGTTTAATCAGAAAAAATAAAAGTATTTGCTGAATTTTTTTTTCAACCTTTATCAGCCAAAATGTCACTTAGAAATTTTAAGTTTTAATAATTAAAACTATAAGGGATAGAAATCTTTGGTACTGAAACTGATAATGAAATAGCAACCACTTTCACTTTAATAATAATAGATGCACTGTTGACTTTGAAAGTGCATAGCAATGGTCATAACTGATCAATGGGACTGTTATAGAGCTAGGTAAGCCTGTGCTTACATGCTGTTTGACCAGGTTCTTTACTGTTGGCTGTTCAGTATCATTCATGACTATTTAAATATTGTTTTCTCTTAAAGTCAAATGAACAGTTTGGCAATTATAGCATGACGAGTCCAGTGCACAAATTCAACAGCATAGAAGTACAACAGATACAAATTAATAAACCTGCGGTCTAAATAACAAACAAACAAAGAAGCAAACAAACAAAGAGAGAAACATAGCTTCCTGAAGTCATGTGTATTATATATTCATGTTAATTTAGATAGAGAAAAAAGAAATAACAAAGACAGTGTGCTGAATGTTTCATGACTGAAAAGCTGATTACGTTAAAACTTGCGAATTAAAAAGTTTTACGTCATGTGAGCGGATTTGATGGCTGAAAACTTCTGTGTTTTCTGACGCATTTTTTGTCATCCAATCTTCTTGATGTTGTAAAATGAAGCTGGAAAACACATCAAAATGAGTCATGTGATGGAGGAATAAGATTCTGTTAAAAGATTTGTCAATCATTGTTGAAATTTTTTATCGTCCTGCAATTTAGATCAATAAGAGCAGTGCAGCAAATAGTATTGCATCATTAGTAACAACTTGTCAAAAACGGAAGGTTTAATATGATAGAAATTTTTAGGTTGAAGTCACTGATGTTTTTATCTGTAAACAGCTTTTCAGATCATCCATGTTCTATATTTTGTGAGTTATTTCCAACTGACATAATACCCTTTTACCCTCCTCCTGAAGCATGGTTCCTTTTAGCACCTGCTTTTATTTGTGTTTGTTTTTTTACCCTAATATTTTACAGAGTTTAATGTACAAGAAACTTTTGGATACACAGCATAGGAAATCATTAGCAAATGAACTTATGATTTACCACATGCAGGTTAGTTGTTATATTTATAATAGTTCTTAAAGGTTCCACATGGAGGTTTGTTCATACAATATTTTTACTTTACCCCAGTTAGTTTATAAAGTATCATAGTTTGTAACCATATCACCTGTAGGTTATGTTTTAAGTTGTCATAGTTCACTATACTTTCTTTTTCTACACCTGGACACATAGGTAATTTTATATGTTTATCATAGGTCTTTACTCACCATTTGCAAATGAGTAGTCATTTATCATATAGGTCTTTACTTGCCATGTAAAAATAAACTTATACTCATTGAGCATAGGTCTTTCCTTATCAAGTGAAAATTAGTATATATATATTATACATGTATTACCAAAGAGTTCATAGAGAAATCAAAGAGGATGGAACTGTAATCTCTTATGGTAACTTATAATTATTTGTTCAGTATGGTCAAAAGGCCAGTTTCGTCAAGTTCTTAAATAATAGTTGATAACACTTCATTTAATATTTTACATATTTTGGAAATGACCTAACTGTGCATTCAGTGATGTCATCATTACACAGGAATTGATACACAAATATATAGTGTTGGTAGCAGCTTTGATGATTTTTATGGAAATTTTTATAGAAAAATTAGTTAAACTACATAGGATTTTTAACATTTAATATTCCCTTGAAAGAATATAATTTTAGGTTTTAGGTTAGATATTGAATATTGTAAATCTATTGTTAAGATGATTATGAATTATATCATATATAACAATAAGTGTCAACTCTAAGTAACTCTGAAGTGAAATTGTTTTAATCCTAAACCTTGCATGACCTTTAACTTAATTTGTGTAAGTACCAAATTAACATTAATTAGCACTTAAATACTATATAGAAAGTATGATAATTTTACTCAAAGAGGAGAAAGTGCAGTTCTCCCACACAGCATGTCATAAAACAGTTTCAGGAGAAGGACGTAGCCTTGTAAAGTACAAATGTAAATTAAATTACCAATGCCTTTTAATGTTTCTATGAATCTTAGAAGATTTACATTAAGATTATTTGTTCCCCTTTCATTTCACTGGCAAGTATGGTTCTCTTGATTTTGAAAAAAATTCTTAAAGACAAACTTCAAAAAGCAGTTAATGTACTATTTCTGATAAAACAAATAAGATAGTCAGATTTTTTTTTTTGGAAACCATTTATTCCTGAATGAACTGGCTATTGAAGTGGTGAAATAGATTGCTAAATGTTTTTAATAGAAGACTTGTACTTTAGCTTGGAAATGTTTGTTAAACAACTTCATACTGAGGGATGTCTCATTTTATATGTCTTTTGACATTAAAATAGATGACTGTTTGATACTTGCTTTAAGTTAGCTTCTCCATACAACGGTAGAAGGGTTTGAAATACTTTATGGCAATATTGATTTGCCTTTGTCATCAGGAATACACAAGGCCAGCTGGTACACCTGTGCTGCCAGAACTTGCTGTTAATTTGACCTTTTGATATTGAAATCCTTTAAAATAATTACAAAGAATTAATTTGAATTCATAAAAGGAAAATTTAAGGATAAAAATATAGAATTGTGAAAGGTAAAGTTACATCTATGAGATATAATTATGATTTGTATGGTAGATACCAGAAATACAGTTAAATTTTGGCAGAGCAGCCAGTAATACAGTGCAACTGTTGCATAACAGCAGTCTATAGAGCAATACACTCTTTACAATAACACTTTCAATTCTTACCAAAATAAGACATCAAACAAGAAGTTTAACCACAACCAATTCATTTGTCTCCCAAAGGTGTTGCTCAGCAAAAGTGTAACTGTATTCTCATAAACAGTCAACAAGTTGTAGAACATTTCTTTACATGTTACAGGAAATGCAATTTTATAACTGTCAGACCAAACAGTATTTAAGTGTTTACTGTTAATAATTATATTTAATATTTAATAATAATGTTTTTTTTTTTATATAATATTTACCACAGTTATGATTTACAATGTAAAACATATAAGCATATAACTTATAACTATAATACATGTGTCAGTTCTGAACTTCTTTTATTATAAGGACTTTTTTATTTTACAATACATATTTTTTGATATTTTGAATATTCATGCATTGTTATTCATAACAATAGGTGAGTCCAGATGATGTTCACGGTCTAGCAACAGTAGATATACCCCATCCACGAATGCTTCATGCCAACTTTATAGAGTTTTCCTACGCACCTAGAAGTCTACTGGAGGACAAAACACTTTTAGTAAGTCAACATTTGAATTTAAGGTCTGAGCCACATTATACACTTTGTATAGTATAAGTGTCCATCATAGTTGTTAACCACCTTTGCAAAAATTCAAACTTTTCCGTAGAAGGCATCTGGTTTGCATACTTGAATGCTAGCAGAGGCTTATATGTGTTGCCATGTGGTTCATGGTTCACTTAATTACTAAAATAGCAAAGGATAGTTAACTCTTATGACCAATGAGTACCATTTCAGAAACTAAGCTTTTGAGACTTGATAAATAAGGTAACCAAATGTAAAGCTTAATGAGTCTTTATGAGAAGATAAAACCTGATTTCTATGGCATCATGTACTTTAAACTGATCAACATTATAAAAACCACTTCAATTAACCAGAATTTCCTTCTACGTTTCATGTCCTTGATTTTTGTTTTTATCTTGTCATTTCTTATTTGAATTATGTAGAATTAATCTAAGTTTCTTAATAAGACTCAAATGTCTGATTATTATTGTAAAATAAAAAAAGAAAAACAAAACAAAAAGCAAACAAATCACTAGCTATATTAATTTGGAATGAATATTTGAGCTGTGTCACAACAAAACCAACATAATGGGTTTGCGACCAGCAATGATCCAGACCAGCCTGCCCATCCGCGGAGTGGGATCAGGATCCATGCTGTTTGCTATCAGTTTCTCTACTTGTAATAGAGTTGGTAAGCGAACAGCATGGATCCTGATCAGACTGCGCGGATGCGCAGGCTGGTCTGGATCCATGCTGGTCGCAAACCCATTATGTTGGTTTTGTCGTGACGCGGCTCATTTTATTTCTTGATTAGTTTTTTTAAGGATAATCATGAGAGAACTTTTGTTTATTACAGGCTTGTTTATCAATGTTTGAAGATTTGAATCTTATATCAAGATGGAGAATTAGAAGAGAGACTATAGCAAGGTCAGTTGAAATGAAGTATTTATATAAACTTCTTTAAAAATATGTAATGAAGATTCTGGGGTATGTGCAGATGAAGGGAAGCTTTTTGTTATAAGATTTTTTTATTGTGGTATTTTTTAAGGCGTTTTCTAATTTAGAGATTTGTTACTTTCTTTTTCAAAATTGAAATTTAACAGGGTTGACTATTCTTGTGTTTAGGGTCTAGATATTCACAAAATATAGAGAGCCAGGATCAGACTGAAATGGCAACAGTTCTGGCCTGTCAGTCAAAAGTTTTTCCAAGAAAAAAGCCTTGTATGATAATGTAACGAATGTCCCACATATAAATTAAGGCAAGTCCATTGCAGCAGTTTAGAAGGGAAAGGGTTAAAGGGAAAAATAAAAACAAATATAGCCTGACACGGTAATGGTTAAACACACTAGCAAGTTTTAATTTGCTGACATCATACCACTCAACCCCAACTGGTGTGGGTTTGAATCCTGCCAGGGACATAGAATTCTCTTGTGTTTGGAACCTCAATTGTCCTACAGATGCTCACTCTTGCCTGGAATATTATTGCCTGCACAGAGGGGCTTCTTAGTTCATCTCCCTCCAATTAAGTATGAAAAGTGCTGTATGACCTGAACAATGTTGATATGACTTTAACCAAACAGAATAACAAAGATGAATTATTATTACATCATGACATGTATTATTGTTTATTTAACAGATTTGTTTTGATGGTAAAGAAGGGTTACAGAAATCCACCATATCACAACTGGATGCATGCCTACACTGTAGCACAGTTCTGTTATCAGCTGATCAAAAATCTGAAACTGGAAAACACTCTAGAGTAAGTGTAAGATTTCAGAAAATGAGACAATATGGATCCATCAAATGTTTTATAATTATCCCCAAGGAAAATTGTGATTGATGGCAGCTATTGTTTTGTATAATCAAGATTTTAAAGCTGAGATCATTGAAATTCTGGTTATTAAACTATATATTTTAGGTTTGTGTTTCAAGGTTTTCTGGTATAATGATGTTGTTTACGTTATACTTGGTTTTATTAGAAGTCACTTTGACAATGATACTGTTACAAGGTATTCTGGAAAATTGAGTCTTGCGAACTAGCTTCTGTGAAGATTTTTCTTTCTGTACCCTTAGGACATTGTCCAATTCCATCGTTTAGTTCTCAGTATTTTAAATCGTTTGCATGTCAACAATACAGCAGTGTCATTGTATCCCATTTCCATAGTACCCAAAAAGTTTTAGTTCTCTTTTTTTTTGGCATTGTTTGCTTTATCTATTTAATATAATATATGTGATAAATGGTGTAATTATATAATTATGGCAGCAGAAATTCCCAACAGAAATAATTGATATTTATGACACTGCTTCGATTTAAAGAGAGACAACAAGAAAGGAAGTCTGTATGAAGACAATTAATTTGAATGAAAGCTACTTAGAACACATCTTTGAAGTATCCAAACACCAGATGTAGTAATGACTTGTTGATGCTACCCAGTGTTGCGCCAGGCCGATTCTGTCATAGTTTCTTTTATGTTAGAAAGCTATCCATCTGGCTAACAGAAGATCTGTTGTTGTTCCCAGGTGCTTGCTTGTGCCTGAAATCATGCATGAAGGGTCACATGAAGTTTTCTAATACAAGTAAAACTTGAAAGTCACCATTAAATCATTACAGTATCAATGTGACTTAAAAACCAGCAAACAAACTGTAAATTTGTACAGTAACTGCTTTCTTGTCCAAACTCAATACTTTGGCAGCATCATTTTATGAAATCCCCTAAATTAACAATGGATAGTTCCAAATTCTAGGCAGGACCATTCCATTACACATATGCAGGTTGGTCAAGGATGATTCACGCAATACAGCAGAATTTACTTATACAAACTTAAAGTGAAAGAAATTATCAAACTTGTGAGGTTAACTAAATGTTAAGACTCTGGTTATTTCTTTATTTTCTGATTTTTCAGCTGGTGTAAATTTTAAAAATTTACACATCTTTTTGTTACCCATTTTGTTGTAGAAGTAGATAATATTAAACTACAGAGTTTTACTTTCCCCTTTACAGGTTACAAATAGGCAGAATCGGAAAAGTATGAAATGATTGTTTAGATGTGTATTTAAGATATATCATAATTACGTAATGAATTGTTCCAATGGTTTTTCTGTTTTTGTTTATTTCAGTGATATAGAGTTGTTTTCATTATTTGTGTCGTGTTTGTGCCATGACATTGATCACAGAGGAACCAACAATTCCTTCCAGACTGCTTCTGTAAGCTCCTTATTTCACCATATATAACTGTAGATTAGACAGAATTAACATTGAATGAGATGCGTTTGTGTCCTCCCCATACCTAATTTTTTACCTACACAATATGCATATATATACATTTATGTATATACCTTGTTAGTATGATTTATATTGCTAGTTTCCATAATGACCTGTGCCATGGAGTTTGGGTGTAGATCATAGCATGTATTGAAATCGGTGTAAAAATTAACCAAATAATCAATTTCTGTTGGAAGTTTAAAAAATGGAAGATTTAAGTAATTTGTAATAGTTTTCCCCCCGACTCTTACCTGAAACAATCTCATTTGATATAGATTTATACAATTATTTTGATAAATAGGACTGTTGAGGTAAGAAAAATCAGCTTAATGAAAAAGAAAGACTATTCAGGGTTCTTTTTGCTCATAGCATTCTTTTCAATTAATAACAAAATTAGGTCAGAACAGTTTGCTAATGACTTACTTAAGAATACGTTTGCAATGGAGAAGTTGAAAAAGTAAAAGAGCAAAGGTGGAAGTATTTCCTTAGTAAAGCTAGTTTATAGTTAATGCTATTGCACGCTTGATGAGGACAGTTTAAAATAATAACTAAATAAAATGAAGCATGTATAACAAATTACCATAGTAACCATATTAAAATCGTTCTTTCCTCAGGCAAGCAAAAAAAGGTAGCAATGATTCTTATATTCAAATACCAATGGCTAAATGCAAACTGTTGAATCTTGTATGAACTATTCAATAATACATGTAGTAAAAACAAGCCTTTGAAATGCAATACCAGTTAACACTTGTTAACCCTTTAAATTTCAATCTAACAAGCTTTTTATGTGCTTCAAATATTGTCTCCTTGAGAAACAAGTCTATGTATAAATCTTTCATGGTGATTTTGCTGATAATCATGTATAATGTGTTGCTTCTAATGATGTGCCATGTCTGTTTAATGTACAGCACTTAATTTGGACTTAATTGGCTGGTAGTTAACACATGTGAAATTGTACATATGTGATTTGTATCTGTAAAATCTGTGACAAATTAATAGCTTTTAGAAGTAATTGATTTTTAATGGTATATTAGATTTAATAGCTTTAATGGTCTGGTATAACATGGATGACGTTTATTGGAAAGTGATATTAATGTTTGTTTAAACTCTGAATATTAGTGATGGAAATAACTTGCCTATCCAACCATATTTGAGTCAGTTGCAAACTCTGACTAGACTTATGTTGCCGGCTTCTCAGTTTCAATATTATGATATATTTTATAATGTACGCTAAATGTCATGTTGACATTACCATCAAAATGGATGTCACATCATTTTTGTATATTGTTGATTTTCATTTCTGATGAAGACCTATTAAAGCATAAACTAGTATCTTGATTTTTTTAAACAATATTATGATATCAAAATGCCTCAAAATGGGAATGGGCTATTCCAAGTTTAAAGGACACCTTCATTATCCATTATATAGCAATCATGTGAGTGTTAACCTGTACTTGGATGGTTAAGGGTTACTTGTTTATTAATATATACTCACATAGCATGTTTAAAACCCATATATAACAACTGAAACCTCAATATACATGTAGTTATTCATAGCTCCAACCATATCCAGAAGTTGCCATGATCAATCAGTTTATATAGTTGACAAAATATCAAAGGAAGATTCTTTTTGTGAAATAATTAAATATTTATTAAAATAAATATATGATTGAGATAATTTGATTTTAATTGAATCTACTTTCAGAGTTCAGTACTTGCAGCTTTATATAGTTCTGAAGAATCCGTATTGGAGGTGAGATTAACCTTTTACCAATCAATCTATTTTAAGACACATGGTAATTGTAAGAATTAATCTTTTTTTCAGAAATCAGTTCTTGCTGCCTTATATAGTTCTGAAGGATCGGTCTTGGAGGTAAGGTGTTCACATGTTAACAAGTGGGCTGAATTTTGCTTGTTTATTTTTTTTTTCTTTCAGATATGTTATTTTATTCTATAATTCCTTGGTCCATTGTCTCCCTTTGTCTTGCTACATAACCTTACAAAGCATATTCACTTACCATTCCATCATTTTGCAAAGAGATATTTGCTGTGTGGACTTTTTTTTCTTCTGAAAGATTTTTTAATGCAACTGAAATATTTTAATTGCTAAATAATTTCAATTTATTGTTTATCTTTTCATGTAATTGACATTATGCTTATTTTTTAATTGTCGAATTGACTTTAATTGTCTATATTTTTCAAAAAACTGGTCGTTATAATGGTGATTGACTAACACATGATATTGGAAATATTAAGGGGAAGAAATAAATCTACATAAATATATAAAAAGACTGTCCCATTCTTTTTATAAATTGAAAGTTACAGATACGACGGATAATTTACACACTTTTCACAGGTGTAGTGAGTTATTTATCATTCATGTTAAGTAAATTATAAAATTGAAAAGAATTATGAGAAAATGTTAACTTTTATTGACTTTGACCTGTTCACTCTTTATCTACCCATGGGAGGGCATAATGCCACTTTAAGTACAATTTTTGGCAAAAAAATATATAAAATAATTAGCAAATGGAAAACATGTCATGTATGGGAGGTAATCAGTATTATTAAAATAAAGAAAATAACTGGTCCAGTTATGTTTCTTGGCAATTCAATAACATTTTATAGTCATCGTAATTGTAAAAATAACAAATAACATGCTGTTAACCATTCCTTTTTATTACTTCATCTTTATTACACAAATTCTACTCTTGACCTTGATAATAATTTTAGAATAAGATAAAAAAAAAAAACACTAAAATTTCTAATTAATACAAATTTGGTAACAAAGTATCAACTTTCTTCTGGGAATATAACAGTATTGTTTTAAGAAGCTGGAGCATGGAACATATCTTTATTTAGAGCAGTATTTTAACATGATAGATTTATTCTGTATTAATATTTCATTTTTTTTTATAAATATGGTACCAAATTTATTTTTAAAAAGGCACAACATTTTTAACACTTTAAAATGTACGATGTACTACATCAGATATTTCTGAGTGCCACATTCTTGTTAATTTTTCTCCTTGTGTTTTACCTGTACAATACTCCCCTGCATAATTTAGTTTAATCCAATCGGACATGAACACATATGTAAATGTATATATTATTATTATACACATATTACAAACATTGAGGTACTCTTTTGAGTTATGATCCACCAACTTTTTGAAGAAATTTTTTTCATTGATTAAAATGTAACATTTTGCAATTTTCTTTTTTACTTATCTTAAAAAACATGTTATTTTTCATGACTTTATAACAATTCTTTTATCATAGCTTTACAGCTATTTTTTGTTTTAAATGATTATTGTGTTTATATTTTGAAAATTTATCTTGTGTGCTAAGCTTGCTGCTATAAAATTATTTGTTTTGTGATTTGTATCTTGCCTATTGAGAATAGTACAATACTTACATGTTGCTTTTTAAAAAAATGTTGCCTTAGCTAACAGGTCAGTGGTTTTATTTGGACACTGGCTTGTTACGAAAATGATACATTTTTAGTGAGGTACATGTGGTATTCCACCACCAGTATAGTCTTGGAAATCACGCTATGAGCTTTCCAGTGTCAATTTGACTTAAACATAGCTAAAAGTAAAGAAACTGTAAAAGAGTAAACCACAATTTGTTGTAGGGACTTTCAGATTTTTTTTCTTCCATATTTGGTATTAAATTTGATAGAATATGCAGTAATAATTATTTTCTTTTAATTATTCAATTTTTTATTAAATCAGAAAGTTACATGTCAAATATTATTCAAATGATTTAAATGCATACAGATTAAGGTATCAAACAAAAATCATGTTTGAATGTATGCTATTTTAATATTTAACCTGCTGGAACTGCAAGTGATTAGCCTTTGCCTCCAGGAAGACCGGACTGCACATCAGGGTTTATACTGATGGCTGACCAACTTAAAATTGTGCTTTTATGCCGTAAAACAGAACCCCCAAAAAACAAAAATTTCAAGCTGAACAAACCCATTTTGGATATTCAGCAGGCTAAGCCAAAAACGGTGTTATGGTGTTATAAATTGTAGTCATTTAGACTAAATATTGTTGTTTTTGCCATATAATGATTTTAAATGTATATGAACATTTGTGTATTTTAGAGACATCATTTTGCACAGACAATGTGTATTCTGAATACGGAGGGTTGCAATGTGTTTGAGAATCTTAACAGCAAGGTACTGTGTATAAAGAATTATTCTTTTTTATTAAAATGCATAAACTAGAACTTGACACTGAGTGTAAGGAGTTAAGAACGTACTTGATACTTTTCTTGAATGCTTTAACTCAAAATGTTATCTTAGATTGCATAGCTTAAATGTATGTATTGATAGGTATTTGAAAGCTTAAACCCCATCAAAGCTTTGTATGTTTAAGCAAAATAATCTGAATTTGCTTCCTTTGAAGCATTTGTAAGCATTTCTTATACTTAAAGAGTATGAGCTAGTTTTTCCTTTCTCTACATGATAGAATTTTTGTTATTAATTATAATAACATGGGCTAGTTAAAGTCTTCTTTATTTGTATATAATTAAAATTTTCTATACTATTCAAAACCAAAGTCTTCATAAAATGACTTGCATTTGAAGGCATGCTACTGCTTTAAATTCATTTGTTGTCTTTTCAGGATTACCAACATGTTCTAGATTTGATGAGAGAAATCATATTGGCCACTGATCTGGCTCATCATTTTAAAATACTTAAAAATCTTAAAGACTTAGCTGAAAGTAAGTACTATTGTGAACCTGAAGAGTGTATTTGCATTCATCTCCAAATGCTTTATATTGATCAGCAAACAAACAGTTTAAGAATCCGGGTCAAAGTGCAGGCTGACTTTACTGTAGGCAATGCCTTATTGTCTCTTACACTCAGAGGTTATAAGAAAGAAAGGAAGCTCTGTTACAGTAAAAAAAATTCTCCATACTTTGTTGTTAATAATCACTTAGGCTAGTTTCTCTGTGACAGTTCCATTGGAAAAAAGTCTGCTATGTTACATATTTATTTGTATATTTTTTAACTCGCCTTTAAATGCAGTGTTAACACTGTTAACATTAGAGGCTCATAGGGAAGACTGGGCTTGCATAACTACATGTATGTTGCCTCTTTAAATAAAGTCTTTATTATTATTATTATTATTAAAGTAAGATTTTTGACAAAAAGATTAAAAAGAACAAACAGCTTTAAATAAAGGAAATCATTAGTTTTCATACATTTTGAAAACAATGAGATTTATTTCAGGGGGTATTGATAAGACCTCTGTGAAGGAAAGAAAGTTACTGCTATGTCTGCTGATGACTTCATGTGATTTGTCGGACCAGACAAGGCCATGGGAAAATACAAAGAGAGTGGCAGTATGTATATTATCAATTTTCAACAATTCTGACTTGCTATCTCATTTAACTTTTACCTCTTAAATTTGTGCTATCTTTATTCATGATGACTAATCTTATTTGTAGCTGAAAAAATGCATTAAAAAAAAATCCCAATGTAAATCAAAATAATGCATTTTTTCCCAATCAGTCTGGTACCGGCACCATTCCCACCCAAGGTAGAGAAGAAAAAAAACGCTGAAAGTTGCCATTATAAGCACTATTCCATTAAGCACTTACATTGGTTGAATATTGTTCTTTTTTTCAGGCATTGATTTATAAGACAATTTTACTTTGATTTAATATTATACACTCTACTATTTTTCAGGCACTGATTTATAAAGAGTTTTTCTCTCAGGGTGATATGGAGAAAGCAAAGGGTCTTGAACCAAGTGACATGATGGACAGAGAAAGGGCTCAGATACCTGCCCTGCAAATCAGCTTCCTGGACCATGTTGCTTTACCTGTTTATGTGTAAGTATCAGCAATGTTGGTATAGACATTGGATATTTTTCATGCAAGGAAGTTTGTCTTTTAGTCTAACATATCATATGAAGGGGCATGTGAGGTCTGCTGTCAATTTGGTAAAGGTTGGAAGACACCATATGACCATTATAATTTCAGCATGAGTTTACATACTTATGAGGGCGGGTTCAAGAATATTATCATCTCAAATATTTTATTTTTTTTGAAAATTTAAAATAGGTGGATATACTTAGCAAAAGATAGAAAATAATGTGATAGTATCAGTTTTAAAGTATAGAACAGATAAGGATCAAATCTACTGTGAAAGTCGGGAGTTAGTGATTTTAGTTTTTAAAAGGTTATTTCCCAACATCTCTTAGAGAGGGCTGGATATATTTACATAAAGCTGCCAAATTAAATGTGAAATTTATGATAGTGCATGTATTTAAAAAGAATTTGTCCATAAATATGATATACATTTTTCTAAACAGGTTATTAGGAAAGCTGTTTAGTCCAGCAAAGGAGGTAGGAGATAGGGTTGAAGAGAACAAGCAGCACTGGATAAAGATCTCTAACTTAATCAAGTTAAAGCGAGGTGGTAGTCAGGCTAGAATGACCTTTGAGGAAGTGTTGGCCATTGAGAATGAGGCTGATGATGAGACAACCCATCTAGTGAACGGTTCAGAAACCATGGGATCGAAGTGTTAATTGAAGGAACCAGAAACCATGGGATCCAAGTGTTAATTGAATAAACTAGAAACCATGGGATCGAAGTGTTAATTGAATAAACCAGAAACCATGGGATCCAAGTGTTAATTGAATAAACCAGAAACCGTGGGATCTAAGTGTAAATTGAATAAACCAGATACCATGGGATCGAAGTGTTAATTGAATAAACCAGATACCATGGGATCGAAGTGTTAATTGAATAAACCAGAAACCATGGGATCTAAGTGTTAATTGAATAAACCTGAAACCATGGGATTGAAGTGTTATTTAAATAAACCAGATACCATGGGATCGAAGAGTTAATTGAATAAACCAGATACGATGGGATCGAATATTTCTTGAATAAACCAGATACCATGGGATCAAAGTGTTAATTGAATAAACCAGATACCATGGGATCGAAGTGTTAATTGAATAAACCAGATGAGATATAAAAGTCATGGCTACTTAGAATGTTCTGCAAGTAAATATTAAAAAAATAATCATGTATCTAGCTTTCATTAAGACTTTTGTTATGATAGCATGATTACTATTAGGTAAATAAAATATTTGCTGCAACAGATAAAAAAGTCATTATTGAGATTGGTGATAACAACGCTTATTGTAAAGCTTGAAAATGTAGTTATTAGCTCGACTATTCGCAGAATAATCGAGCTAATGCAGTCACCCATTTGTCGGCGTCCCTGTGGTTAAGTTTTTGTATGTAAGCTGGTAAGCTGATTTGCTTTTTTACATAATTATGCCCCTTTTTCAACTTAGAAATTCTTGGTTAAGTTTTTGTATGTAAGCTGGTATCTCCATAACTACTGAAGGGAATGGATTGAAACTTCACACACTTGTTCTCTGTGATTATCTAAGATGATTGGCACAAGTCCCATAACTCTGATTTGCTTTTTTGCATAATATTGCCCCTTTTTCGACTTAGAAATTCTTGGTTAAGTTTTTGTGTGTAAGCTGGTATCTCCATAACTACTGAAGGGAATGGATTGAAACTTCACACACTTGGTCTCTGTGATTATCTTAGATGATTGGCACAAGTCCCATAACTCTGATATGCTTTTTTGCAAAATTATGCCCCTTTTTGACTTAGAAATTCTTGGTTAAGTTTTATGCGTGTAAGCTGGTATCTCCATAACTATTGAAGGGAATGGATTGAAACTTCACACTCTTGTTGTCTGTGATTATTTAAGATGATTGGCACAAGTGGCATAACTCTGATTTACTTTTTCGCATAATTATGCCCCTTTTACGATTCATAAATTCTTGGTTAAGTTTTTGTGTGTAAGCTGGTATCTCCATAACTACTGAAGGGAATGGATTGAAACTTCACACACTTGTTCTCTGTGATTGTATTGAAACTTTTTGGACAATTTTATGTATTCATATAGGTTAGCATTATTATACTCAATGAAACACCCTTGTGACAAATTTTCGAATAGTCGAGCGTTACTGTCCTCCGACAGTTCTTGTTATATATATTATCATGAATTGAGTTTATATATAAAAATGTTCGAGCTGTTGCAAAAAGCTTGAGTTGTAGTTGTAAGTTTTTCATTGGAATGGAATTGTGAACGTTGGTTGCAGTTCTGTGTAAGCCTGAATATATACAGATTATTGAATTTTGAATGAAATCATCTTGAATTAGCTTCAGTGTGAGGTGATAGAAATATACATGTAGAGATGTATTAAATGCATTTATTAGCAGTGTTTATGAAATTAGATTTAGAAGATTTAGGTTTAAGAATAGTTATATTTTGTTAATGTTTTTTTTTCCATTTAAATGCTGATAAAGTTGCCATAGGGTAAAGGTACGTAAAAAAAAGGCTTGGATTTAAAAACTGATTGTGGAATTTGGTTTCAATATAAAAGAACATCTGAAGAAAGAAAAATTGATAACATTTGTTAGTATTGGCTATGTTAATTATGTGAAAGAAAAGCAGGTTAGTGAAATATGTAAATGAATAATGGGTATGTGAACTATGTTAATGAATAATGGGTATGTGATTATGTAAATGAATAATTGGTATGTGAATGAATAATGAAGAAATGGCAACAAATGTGTATTTTTCTTAAGAAAAGACAGTATGGGCTTCATTAGAATAGTGAAAGGCATGTCTTCTGCAATTATCTAACAATATTGTTAACGCATGATGATAATAGTAAATATTAGGGATGGCAACGAGTAACCGGTTAACCGAGTACTCGATCGAACGTCCGAATATCGGTTAACAAAATTGATATTCGATTACTCGGGAAAAAAATATTCAATTTCTACTTTTTTGCGATTTAGAAAGATTAGTTCAGAAATTCGGAAATGTACACGTATCTGTATAAATACTTGTTAAGTGCAATCAAAACATCCTTGCAGAGGTGTGAAAATGTTATCGTAAGTTTAACGAGGCGATCAGCAGTTCGACACGCGTATGGGATTAAACACAGTCCTGTGTCGTTTACGTCATTCGGCCTCTTATGATATTTAATCATCTTTGAATATTAGACAGTTTGTAGTCAAAACTTTTTAATTATAAAAACGTAAATATATACGGAATATTATGCTGTAGCTTTGTATTTTGCTACGAGCAGCGGTGGAAGAATTGATATCTCACGAGACCGAAGGTCGAGCGAAATATCAATTTTCCAACATTGCGAGTAGAAAAATGCATAGGCTACAACATAATTTTCCTTTTATTATATGCCCTTTCGTTTGAATTATAAATGATTTTCATTATACTACACTTCTATAAGAAATTTCAGAAAATGAAATGTAGCTGTCAAGAAATAAATTTATGACCGACGGATGAATACGTAATTTTTGCTAAACCTGCCACGCCTTTTATAATTTTGGTTTCCGTTTCCAAATGCTACGTTTATACACAGCTAAGATCGGAACCAACGTCAAAAGTAGTCCGGCACTTCCATATATGGTACAGTATTTGTCACTTACATAATACGGAATTTTCTCACTGTTGAAGTGTATATGCGCTTCAAGTTCATCCTGTATTTTAGGGAGAAAATGTTTAGGTATATAATAAATGCTGTCATTGACATTTCTTATGTTTATATTTATATATGTATTTCTTGAAGTCCTATTTATAGTTACGAATTCCATGAATTAAAATAGAAAACGAAAGTGGCATGCAGACGGTGTTGATATTATGTGATAAACTTTAAAGAACATTGGAAATCATCCGAGTAACCGAGTACTCGATCGGAAAAATGACCGAGTACTCGAGTATTGATTTTGGTATTCGTTGCCATCCCTAGTAAATATAAAGTATAAATGATCATTATATATCTATATACATTTCATTTGTAAGTAGGTATGTATAGATGACAAAAGGTTATGTGCATTGTTCATGTATGTGTTTAGCAAGATACTCTCAGAGCACCAAGATACTGTTTTAATTACATTTTGACTTCATGTGAAAGTGGTCTGGAGTGTTATTTTATTTGGTCAGGTATGTTTCTAGCCATTTTCTTTGAAAAGGTTTATTGTATGATGAATTTTTCACAACCAGTTGTTATAATGACAACCAATTAAAAGATTTGTGCCATTTTCTGAGTAAGTTGTTTTAAAAGATTTATTTTTAGAGAGAAAAAAATGTTGATAATTGACCCTCAACCTGCAGGAAGGGAAAGAATTTAGCCTTTGCCATCGGTATAAGATCATGTTGGTCACATATGTGTGCTGTCTGACCAAACACTACCTTGGACTAACTATTTTAAATCCCCAAAATTTATAATGGAAAGATCAAAAAAAGGAAGATGGAGAAGTCCATTTAAGAAATTTAGGAGAGTTAGGGTTAATAATAAGTTTGATAAAGCCACTTAATGTGACATAAGACATAGCATGATTTTACTCTTCTAATTTTCTCAGTTTTTATACAAGTTGAAGAAATGAGAGGAAACCTGAGGGTAGTTTTAAAATGCACACTGTACATAATACAGATATAGATTTTTTATTTGATTTGATAGAAAATAAAGCAATAAATCATAGATAGTATTTTTTAAGATTTCTTTTTGCTGTATATACAACGTATATGAAGTGTGTGTGTGTTTTATTTTCTTAAAAAAACTACTTTTAATCTGATATTTTCTTAAAGAAAACTACTATTTATCTGAGCTGATTTGTTAATGAATATATTTGTTCATGAGATTCAAGATTTCAAGATTTCAGTAAAACTAATTCCTAGTCTTCTTCACATTCTCCACAATTGTTTTTACCAAATCTGGGAAAGTCTTATTCTTTAAAAAATTATCGTCTGAATATTATGGTGTTTTAAGTTTTTATTTACTGCCTATATTGAATTAGAGTTTTATAGTCTGTACTTACTACCTGCTTATTATTTTTTAAGATACAAATGGAAAAGAGGTAATCTTTGTGTTGGCCAGTACTTAAAAGTGTTCGAATTGAACAAAAAGAATGTTCTCCACATACATGTTTTTACAGGATTTCGAGACTACCTCTATATATGCATTTCAGGCCCCCCAAAAATAGTTTTGTCGTGGGTACCTTTTCCTGCCATCTTTTAATTACCAACCCTGGACTATTTGTATTCTTTTTCAGAATTTTCAATTTACAATATGTAATGTATATGTTTAAGAAAAATTGTATACAAAAATATAAATATATATACATGTAATGATGCATATTATAAGAAAATTACTATATACCTACCCTCTGTTTAGTGGATGAGGTGGGGGAAGGGACAAGAAACAAAAAACTTTTTTATTGGCATTACGATCAATTTCAAAAAGATATTCGATAATTAGCTCTAGCAATGCTTAAAACAGTATCTGAATAAGGCTGATGTTGAATTAGAAAGACACAACCATAGTAATAATATTCAGAGTTTGAATATAAAAAAAATATTGACAGAGACATTTTACTCAGTTGTTTGTGCTGTTTGAAAGTGTGTTATTTTTTATTGTATATTTTACTTTCGGGTATGTAACAATAGTCCGAAGACTGCCAAATGCTTTCTGTTGTGTCATTATTGATTATTGAAGTAGATCTGAGAGAGTTTATATTTAATATATTGTATAATTGATCAAATCTAAGGGGAGTAACCTCTCAGCGACTGTGTGAATGAGATTATAATAAATTGTGATTGGTAGATTTCAACTTATCTTTTTACAAAGAATAATGAAATAATGCCTCATTTTTTTTCTTAAGTTCATGTTATGTTTTTAGCAATATCTTTGATTGTGAAGTGAAATCTTTGTACAGTTATCTCTCCAAATATGTTATGTTGAAATTCACCTGAATTGTTCTTATGACACTGTAGATAATACCCCTATTTGCTGCATGAGCTAGTCACATCACATGAAGACAAGTATTATTTTAGTTCAAAAATACAACTTTGACTAATTATTTTACTACCACTGTGTAAAATGAATAGATAAATCAAAATAACAGTTAAAGTAGCTCTTCTCTAAATTTATGGTTTTTTTTCTGTTGAAATTTGAAAATATTTTAATTTTGTAAAAATGTTGAAAGTTGTTCAAAAAAGAAAAGTGAAATAACCTGCCCAAGGTATATATTATCAACGAAAATAACCATACATGTGTCAAAATATGGGGAAATAATTGTTACTGTGTAACTAACAGGGTAGAAATATGGTGATCAAATGGTCAAATGTGTAATACTCTGCATCATGGAACATGCAAAATGTTACTGGAATTTGGAATTTTATTAAGTTTTGAAAGTATTCAAATAATTTTTTCTCTGTAAAACATCAAAACAAAATGTTTTGTAATCTTTTTTTACGATAGGTGATGCCAAACTACCACATTGTTAAATACTTATTTCAACAAGTGCATGATATATACAAGTGGTGAGTGCATAATAAATACAAGGGGGGTGAATAAATGTATTTTATTTGTGATATTTGATGGTATTTTTTTCTGTAGTTAGCTGGATTAAAAGGATGACAACACTTAAACACTATTCATGCATCACCTTTTATGATGTGGTTTGCCCATCATGATGTTGAAAACATTGTGATAGTTTAAAACCATCTATATCTGTTTTTGTTGGTGTTCATCTTAAGGCATTTACAAAACAAATCTTTTTTCCCCCTCTTTTTACAGTAAGTACTGTTTGAAAATACCCCTATTTTTATGTTGTTTGGTGAAAAAGGGCAACATTTAAATGGACTTGTTCATACATCAATGTCAGCATAAATTTATCTTAATGAAAGAAAACGTTTGCTCTACTGGCATGCGAGCAGTTCCCGTACAAAAATCGTAGTTACTTAAACATTATTTTTTATTACGCTCACTCACCAAAATTTGAATGTAACACATCAATATTCGGCTCGTCACACAAATCATGAAAATTCCATCATGTTCTTAACATAGAATAACCCTTAGTTATGAGGCCTCATATAGGGTACAGAAATTATCCATTATTTTGTATGAAGAGAAGTAGTTCCCGTACATAAAATTTAACCCATTATAATTATACAATTTTATTATATCGGACATATTTTTCATTTATAATTGTTGAACAGACCATTTTCTAAGAGATAAATAGATGTAATTCAGGAAATAGAAAGTAGACTAAACGCGTGTATCTATTACCCGGTACCGTTACCCCCAACGCATTCACATGCGATGGCATGCTTGTATGCATGATATTTTACGCATCAAAGTCATAAAATTATTTTATATAGTAATATTGGTCAAAATTCTGATAATTAAACAAATTTTCATCACATTGCCTTCTTATCTGTAAACAGGTGGTATTAGTGGAAAACCCTTTAACATGCCTCACGTGTAAGTATGTTTGCGCATGCGCGCAAGGACGGAATCCCCCAGATAAAACAAGGTCACGTTTTGACAACGCACAGGTGAAAGTGATTTAAAATGAGACTTTTTATACGTACTGCCGAACTGACACTTAGAGTTTGTCTCGTTTATGTATCTGCTTGATTTGAAATGAATTTTTGAAGAATGCATGTAAAAATCAAGCGTTTAAATGAAAAATACGGGTACTGCTTCTGTACGGGAACTGCTCGCATGCCAGTATAGTTTTCAATGAACAATGATGGTATAACTTTAACTTGTCATGTATGTTTTACGTATTTTTAATATTTTCTGAATATACATTGTTTTAATTTTAATCAGTCTTGTATTTAACATTCATTATGTAATAATTGAATCACTGCATACACATGTGTTTACTGTTATATTATATTTTTCAAAACCATTATGTTTATTACACCATATCATCAAGGCATTGCTCCACATTGTACAAGGTTTTTATGAAAACAAATATTTTTTTCATATTTTGTGTTTTATAGTTCTTGTTTTAATATATAATATATGTACGGCAAGTAAGTAGTTTACGAGTATATAAAGGTGAACCATTTCTAGTTATTATTGTCTATTCTGTCCTTTGATGACATCCGTCAAAACCTACTTGCAAATGTTAGGTCTAAAGGAGGGCGGACCATCAGTTCTTTATAATATCAGACCTGTATAATGGTAACCAATAATCTGTATTAGTTAGATTTGTCTAGAAAATAACATGGAAAAAAGCAAAAAGAAAACCACTGATTTAATATGGTCAAGGTAATATTTTATTGATAAAAGATGATTTTTTGTTTAAGTAACATTTGTGTTGGGCTTTTCTGTAGGATAAGTTTAAAAGTTCTTTCTAATGCTCATTGGCAATGCTTTAATGTGGTATATTGAATTAACTTGAGTCAGTCAGCATTGAACTTAAACACTGTTAGTTTTAAGTAACAAAGTATGTACAAAATTTTTGTTGAAAATACTCGTTACACCTACTGGAACATTACTACAAGATTAATGAATTGAAACGTTGTTTTCTTTTCCTCAATTTCTGACATATGTATTTGAAGCAAGAATTCAACATTGTTTCTTTATTCCATGTTTGTTTCTTGATAAGTCTTAGTCAAAATTAAAGTCTAGATTTAAGAAATTAAGCTTTTGCTATTTTAGAATATGTTCATCAAGAAATTTCTTTTCCATTAGCCATTTCTCAGAGAGTTTAGTTGTTTTAAAAGCCAGATATACTCAACATTTTATCGTATCATACATTATAGTACATAAATATATACATTATGTTACCATGGCATCTCAGAGGTTTGTTTACATTACATATTGATATTATTTGATTGTTTTGATTGATTCTATATGTATATATGATTTTAATTTGTAATGTTTTGCTGAATATTCTTTTATATGTATATAAACAGCTTTCATTATGAATTTATGATATTACTTCATGCATTTCTTTACAAATTAAAAAAAAATAAAATAATCAGTTGAACATGAAATAAGACATGTTATAATGATGATGGCATGAAATTTACCCCCAAAAATGGCATTCTAGTAATTCATATATTCTTATGCAAAAATTTCACAACTTAATAATCAATAATAATATAAAAGCTTTCAATGGTGTTTCTTGCCTTAATTGAAACGTGCCATGTAACTTTAACAATGCTGTATGTGACTGAGATACAAAATAAAAGAAAATTAGCGAAAAAGTGGTATAATATGTATTTTGAGGATGTTCAGTTCTGTCTGCCACCTTGATTAGTTTATGCATTATTACATAAAATCTACAGAGACCATTAGGTGATCCACCTTTTGAAAGTTTGAACTAATACAAAATAGAAATAGAATTCCTTTAAGATGCTTTGAAACACTGCAACAAATTTTTGATACGAAATAATGATACCTTAAACTTGTTGAAATGATACTAAAGACTATGCTTACTTTTACTTACTGTACTACATACCTGTAAGTTTTATCCTATGCCACAAGTGATAACATATTTTTATTCTCTTAACATGTTATAATGGGTATGCAAAAACATGTCTTAACATAAGTAAATAAAGTTATCTTATCTTGAATGCATGTTAATATATATACGGGAAGTATCTTATTCAATTTACTGAACTGTATATATTGATTGACTATTATATCTATTTATTTGTTATGGCCATATTAATAATAAATTGTTAAACTGTATAGCTTGTTTATTTTTAGCTCATTTCAGCACAAAGAAAGTGCTCCTAGGTTAGCTTTTGTGGTAACAGCGTTCTCTTGTTCGTCGCCCAGTGTTATCCACAACATCTCCTAAACCACTTGATGGATTTTGACCAAACTTCACAGGAATTATCCTTAGGTAGTCCTCTAGAAAAATTGATTATATAAGGTTCCAGTCTGATGCATAAAATGTCTCTTAAAAATCACAAAAACCACAAAAACCACAATGCTCAGAGCTAAATATTTGGCATGGAACATCACCTTGTGGTCCTCTTTAAAAGTTATATATAATTCATTCCCATTCAAGGAGGTACTTGACCGAGTTGTTAAGGTCATTAACTTCGAGCCACTTGCCCCTCACTGCTGCAGGTTCAAATCCGATCCGGCACTTTAGACACTTTCATATGAAGAAGTTATTCAGCTAGCTTATAGAACGTCGGTGGTTCTACTCGGGTGCTCGCTCGTGCCTAAAATAATATAGCTTTGTCATTTTGCATTTAGCTTATGGTCCTCTATATACTGTTTCCATGGGATCAAAATTGTCCCTGCCTCAGGGGTCACTTAGTTATATGGACTTGTATAGGAAAATACTCGAGTCTCCTTTTGTGAGACTACAATGCCAAAATCTAAGACAGTTGGCATGTGGCATCACCTGCTAGATCTCTATATGAGTCGTGCCCCTGAGGTGAAAAATGGCAACGCCCTGGAGGTCACTTAGTTTACATATTCTTGTATGATAATAGTAAAAATGTTTTTTTTTAAAATTCTTCTCTGAAAGTACAATGCCCAGAGTTTTGATGTTTGACATGTAGCATTACCTTGTGGTCCTCTACAAAAGTTTTATAAATCATGCCCTAATATTTGTCTTGGCCAGGATGTCCCTTGGTTTATGTAGACTTTGATATGCCTGAGACAAATTCTTTATAGCCAATTACACATTGATAATTGGAGGTAGGGAACCAGGGAACATCACATCTGTAATGGACTGCTGCACTGTCTGTGACAAGCTCTTATTTACTTAAATCTTCAAACAAAACCATAGACAAACTTTGACTGTATTTGACCCTTTGTGAACTTAGAAATTTTCTTGTGAAAGTTTTACATCCATGATTTTCTTTTTTCACGCATTACGTGAAAATTGTTCGAGAACTCTGCCTTACTGACAGAACTTGTTTTCTATGCTTGTTAAAATATCTTTTTATGACGCAAGATCATGTTTTGTTTAATTGTGTATTACACGTTTTGCTAAGAAAGGATCAAATGTTTATAAAATAAACAGATTTGAAAAATACTTTTTTTCCCATTAATGAAATGTATTTTCATGCGTTGATTAAGGAACCCAGTCATTTATTAACAAATAACAAATATATCTGGAGTGCATCTACATGCGTTTGAATTTCTGAATATTATATATATGTATAACAAGTTCATTATTAAAAATTTTCATAGTTTTACAACAAGACTTCTTATCACAATAATGTTGACACGGCATGTAAAATCTGACAAGATAGCAGGAACTATTAAGATATAAAGGAGGCATTATCAGTAACATAGCTCAGTTTTTTCCATTTTTTAATTGTGTGTAAACCTCTCGAAATGATGATTTATTGCATATCGTTTGTGTGCTTTATTTCACTCACTGCTTTTGGAGAAAAATTACAAGAACAACAAAATCTGCAGTCGATTTGGAAAGAGTTGGAAAAATTGAAAGAGATTGATTTTCTGAAAGAACGTACACTGGCATTGGAAAATGAGGTTAAGGGATTAAAACTCCAAAATTACAACCTTAACCAAAAGGTTGAAACGCTGGAAAGACGATGTGCGGTGCACTCTGTAGAGGTAATCATAATGGCTTATCAAAATGTTTACATTAATTCTCCTAATTTAACTCTATCTGAAACACTTATATATATTTTTGTATTAAGTACTATTTTACTAGTTTGAACTTATATACAGACTAATACCGAAAGATTACGATTTTAAAGTAGACTTTTAGTGAATGGTGTGGCGTAATTATATGGACCTCTTGTCATTTCAAAGGTTCATCAAAGGTTTTAATCAATGATGACTACCGTTCACGTAGGCCGAAAACCTCGATTACCAAGCCAAATATTGCTGCTATAAAGATTATAGTAGAGAATGAGTAAAGGATATGTACTAGCATATCAGATGGCAGTATATAATAAGGCTGTTTGCTGTCTTCGGTAAGTTTATGACTGAATTTTACTTTATGTTTTGATGTTTTACTGGAAACACCTAGTGAGCCGGGAGCCCACATATGCACTCTTCCAACCTATAACACGTGCAAGGAGCAATTTATTGCCATTTATGCAAACACTACTGTACAGTTTGACGAGGGGACGCCACTTTTGCCTAATTTTGGTTAAAACACGTTCAAATGTAAGCAAAACGACTCCTATGTAGACCAGCATCACATCGTATGTATAAAAAAGGCCATAACAATTCTCAAATTTTCTAAAATATGGTTGATTTGTGCAAGTATCATACATATGATGTGATACTTGTGTACTTAAGGGCCGTTTTGCACACATTTGTACGTGTTTTAAAAAGTGGCGCCCCTCGTCAAACTGTACGGAAGTGTTTGCATAAATGTCAATAAATTGTACCGTGTGCATATAATAATTTGGAAGAGTGCATATGTGGGCACCCGCCGCACTAGGTGTTTCCAGTAAAACATTAAAACATTAAATAAAATTCAGTCATAAACTTACCAACAACAGCAACGGGCAAATTTTATTCACCGCTTCTGCGACGAATTCTCCACCGCCGCTTCTTCGAAAGATAAGGCCAGTGTGTATACTCTTGCATACGCAGTTTTCATGCAAGAATATTTGTTTACCGGTATCCCCACTGGTTTTTGTTTTATATCAACAAAATGTTCGAAACAGTATGTTTTGTCACTAAATCATAAATATAACTTTTCCTCCATATAAAAATCTTTTAATTAAATAGTGTTTGTATTCGTATTTCAATTTGACCGTATAAATTTTCAGGATGTTGAAAGAACAGAAAAAACTGGTACCATGGCCAACACGACAAACAATCACAGCTTTTCTTTCAACAAGACTTTTGAATCAAGGAAACGAACTTCTAAACTAAATCGCCAGAGAAGTATTCTACCAAGTAAATACAATTACGTAAATTCCCATACGTGTTATTCGGCTACATGCATAACAAAAACATAGTAGACTTATTTCACATGAAATATCTAATTAATCTGGTTCCCTGACACCATTTAGAACGGAAAGTAGTGTAAAGAGAATGAACTTTAGACTAAATACTATTCGGCTTGTGTTTGGAAAGTCAGTGGTTCTGGAAGAAACACTCGGATGTTTTTTTCCCGCCTATATCATCTTTTTCGTCACGCGGGGCGTTATCTGTGACAGGGTCGCGCGTTATCTAACTATTCCCATCACCAAACAGAAGAAAGAGCTTGAAATATAATATATTTGACAATAATTAGATAATACATGTATATTTCAATATATATGCGACGCTACAATAGCTGATTATGATATAACAAATCTCTTTCTACATAAATTATTGATCTGTTTGGCCAGACATCCAGACTAACCCTAAACCCTGCATTTGAAATGTTTTCTATTTTCAGGACAGGTCTCCATCCAAACACATATAGCGTTTACAGCAGGAGTATCGGTTCTAAATCTTCATAATTTAGGTATAAATCAAGCTATTATATTTGATCATGTCATCACAAACATTGGCAATGCTTACCATCCACATACTGGGACTTTTATTGTCCCGGTTAAAGGCGCATATGCTATAACGCTAACCATGACTGTTGAACCTAACAAACTTCAATGGCTTGAGTTAATTGTTGACGGTGGTTCCACATACTATATATCTGCTGGCCAAGCGGATGCTAGGAACTACGCTTCTACAACAAAACAATGGATCCTAGAGCTGCATACCGGATCAGAAGTGTGGGTCAGGAAGAAAGGTGCTGCCCACACTGACCTCAACGGATTTATGAATACAATCATATCTGGCTATCTCTTGTTCCAGACGTAACAATTTATTACATGTATTAAACTGGGTTTTACACGGTAATACAACATATTTTCTGATGCCGATCTGTTGTTTGTTTACTTTTAGAAATAGTATAGGACGATCCAGCGATATGTTTATATAAAAAACTGTGTATGTAGTAGCTAATTAGTATACAAATTATGTACTTACGGGGAGCATTGCTGTCATTGGTGTAAGGAAGTAATGAAAAAGCAATTAATTGTAACCGAAGAATATCAATTTTTGATTAAATTTGCGCTTTTCAAGTACTGACATAATGACTTAGCTTCCTTAATATTTTATCATTCAAAAACAAACATGTACAATGTTTATAGGTGTACAAATTTACCTATATCTGATAAAATAATGTATATTTTTTCAAAATTTCTATTACCGATTCTTCGGTGTACTGTCCACATTGTAATGTTTCTTTGGCACCAACTAAGACTCTACTTGTCATCTGACATCTTCTGAATTATTGTAAAAGTTGCATATATGATATAAGGTTATATTATGACGTTTTTAATGAGTTGTTACGTTATTATGATTTTTAATATACCATTTACCATTATGATATTTACCTTAAGTCTGGTGCAATAAGTTATATTTCTACGTGAAAAGGTCTATCATTTTCCGTGTTTGACACTCAGGACAAAGTATTAAATACCATATTCCTGTTTAGATAGAAATCTCGTAATTTGTCGATCTGCCTAGCCTTTATCTGCTGCATAAAAATTTATTTTATTATTCAATCTTTAGTTCTGAACGATGATTTTTAATATGTACACATTTGTGATGATTTAACACATGCTTGTGCAAAATATCTGGGTAACCTTCTGATATGATAACCACTGAAGTTATTCAATTTGATCTTCACTTATACCTTTGCGATTCTATCATAAGATATACGACTCTTTTGTTAAATTAGAAATTTCTTGTGAAAGTTTTGAATGCAAGTTCTTTCTTTTCAACGAATTCACTTTTATTAAGTAATGCATATAAAATGATTATACTCTATTCTGTTTTCTCTGCCATATATATAAATTTTCTCAAAATTGTAGCTACATTACACAGATAATTAAATTTTGGATGATCAGAGGTTCAATTATTTCCAATGTATTGTCCACTCGAAATAAAGCAGGGTCAAATGCAAATTCTAAAAATTCGCATGGTGAGTTTTTTGAGTCTTTGTTTATAAAATTAAAAAAAACAAACTATTAAATCATTTATTTCATATACTATAAGTACTATATATGGGGTATGACATGCCTCTCATAAAAGTCACTGGAACGTGACGATATTAAACGTCACGAAAAAGTCCTAAAGCAATAAAAAAATCCCAGTATATTTGAGATCTTTGGACAAACAAAGTAAATGGCAAATATGTTATTCTTACTAATCCAAAATTTTATCGTTACTATAATATCAATGTTATTCTTGCTTTTCTGAATTATTTCTTCGTTTTCTGTAAGTACATAATGCTCCCCATCCAATTGGACAATTCCATATGTTTTATTTTATCATACAATCATCGTATAGTCTATTTAAAGGTTAAATTATCCGGTCAGTTATAGCCCGTTTCAAAAACAAAGCAAAAAAACGTATTGTTGTTAATTTTTATAGGTCACGACAATCAGTCTCTTAAAAGCCGACATAATGTGTGCCCCCGAGTATAAATCAGATTGCCGACAGTTTTGATGTTCCTTCTCTTTCGTACCATAATTAAAAATAAAAAAACACGTTTCCAGCCCTCACAATATTAAATTCCAGAAAAAAGTAACCAATGTACACAAGTACCTGAATATGACTTTATAGATCGTTATCTCTTTCCCCGTCGTCGCTCGAAAAAATGAACCAATCAACACAGACAGTGAGTTCAGTAAAAAATACCTACCCCGAGTTTACGCACTGTGCATGCATTGGTATACGATTTGACTGTGACACGTTTTCAATAGTAAAGTCTCCAAACTGTAATGCAAGTAAATGTTTATTTCTAACAAGAAGTACAACCTATCAAATACATACCTTTAAACGGTAAAAATCTTCGTTCATGCACCATACATGCATGTTTTTTATACGAGTATTCCATATCCTTGAAAACTAACGAGCCAGCTACTGAGCAATTTTACTTATATTTAGGAAATGACTTCGAAAAACTAGAATAATCGTGTGAGATTTTATTGCACTCGAAAATATGCCGTTCTCGAAAGTAATCCACTAATCGTATTTAATCTTAATATATACATAAAAATAACACGAACAGGAAAACAATTTAAAAGTTTTAGAGCAATTACGTAGCATACATACAAATAAGCAGTTGGTTATGATATAGTTTAAAGCTAATGATATCATAAACATACTACAGGGTTACGGCAAGAAGATCATTTATTATACAGAATTGTTACCTTGCTTTAAATAGTGTATATAACTTTCCCAAAAGAGCCATTTGACTTGAACTTTGTTTCATGCTATGCAAAACACACATACACACAAACTGGCATATAAACAAATTAGGTGTTGATAGTTTTCTGGTCTGTCGACCTCATTGACTAGTTTATTTATTATTATGGAAGAACAATAAGAATAATACGAAACGGTCTGCGATTTTTTAATTTTTCTTTTAGGAGACCACCAATAATTTCAAGAGTTATCAATAAGAAAAAAACTGCTTAGTTTGACCTTAATGTTTAATCCGCGGTTAAGTCATTACTTATTGTTATAGTCTGAAACGTTAAGATAAAACACAAGCCTTATCATAGAAATATATAAACAGATGTAATACATTTGAAATATCGTTTTTTTATGCGAAAATTAAAATCCAAACCGTTTAATTACATAATGATTCAAGACTAATAAGTTCATTATTTTCACTTTTCAAATGATTAAATGATGTTTTATAATTATTGACCTAAATCATAGACATTAAAACCTCTTATCAGATAATTATGACATAGAGGTTAAAAAATTGCCATGATTGCAGACCGTATTAAGCTAATAAAGAAACTTTTATCACTTACAAATACTTTATTCATTTAAAAAAAATCACAAAATGGTGATTTCGTACATCTTGCTTTTTTGTTTGATTTCACAAAAAGTTTTTGGAGAAGATTTACACAATAGGCAAAATCTGCAGTCAATTTTAAAAGAAATCGATATTTAAAAGAACGTACACTGGCATTGGAAAAGCAGAATAAACAACTTAACGAAAAAATTGAAAAGCTGGAAAGTTGGTGTGCTGAGAAAACTGAAGAGGTAATCATTTTGTATTTGGCTAGTTGGCATTCAATAACATATAAATATTTTTGGTTAAACCGATCGAACTTAAATACCATTGAGATAGTGTTTACATTATCTGATTGTATTGTATATATTCTCAGGATGACGTGAGAACAGCGAATTCCGGAACGTTGGTAAATTTAAATACAACGAATACTCACAACTTTGCCTTTAAATCATCATCTGAATCAACAAACGAATTTTCTCACTGGCAAACACTTACCAAAAGCAAAACCAGCCACTTAGGGCTGCGTACATTAGGTAATTAACTTATTGGTTGACACATCACTTCTATTGAATATAGACAAAGACATTGATTTTGTCATGATTTAGAGCTCTTCAGCATATGTACAAAAAGTGTAGGACAAACACTGGATGACATTTTTCACAAAAAATCGCCAAAAAGTTGTTATTTAGCATTTTATTATCACAATTGATTGTCAAACACTTTATTCAATTCTTTAACTACGAAAGGTAATAAATGTGATTCATTATATTTTTAAAGTTGAAACTTATTTTATGTAAGGCTTCTTCTTGATAATAATTGTTAGTGCTAAGATATGAACAAAAATTGATTTAATTTGTTCTTACATTCTTTTTTACATTTAATGGGAATGAAATAAAAAGCAGTTTGTTCTTGATTTTTGCATTTTAATTTTAATTTCATTTTCAGGACAGCGGTCCTCTCAACCTCATGTAGCGTTTACAGCAGGAGTATTGCCTAAAAATCTTCATAATTTAGGTGATCATCAAACTATCATATTTGATCGTGTCATCACAAACATTGGCAATGCTTACCATCGACATACTGGGATTTTTTCCGTCCTGGTTACGGGCGCTTATATTATAACATTAACAATGACAGTGCAACCCGACCAATTACAAATGCTGGATCTAGTGGTTGACGGTGTCTACATTAACTATACAGTAAACTCCGCTTATAACGAACTCATTGGGACATTTGAAATCTGTTCCTTATATCCGGAGTTCCTTGTAAGCATATAGCGAATTTGTTCCTTGTATAAGGAGTTTTTATAGCGAACAGATTTGCATATAGCGAACTGATTGTTTACCATCGCCCTCCATTTTGAAAAGCAGTTGTTTTAGAAAAATTAGTCACTTATATCTTTTTTAGACACGCTGTAACCGTATATTTTTATATTAAATAAAGAAGGGCAAAATTCGGGCCGAAAAAATTGTTCCTTAAAACCGGAAGTTCGCTATAACCGTGTACGCTATAAGTGAAGTTCACTGTATATCTGCCGGCCAAGGAAGCACTCGTAATTACGTATCTACAACTAAACAATGGATTCTTGAACTAGTTACCGGATCAGAAGTGTGGGTGAGGAAGTCTGGTGGCACAACTGCAGGTCGAAATCTCCACGGAAATATGAACACTATCATTTCCTGCTTTCTTTTATTTCAAACGTCGCAAATTTAAGGAGTAAAGTGATAAAACTACGAGTCTTTTCTTGAAATAACAAAAGAAAATTTGAATCATAAAATCATATTTATTATGTCATTTTACAACCGCCTCCGTGGTCGAGGGGTTAGAGTCGATGACTTCTAATTCAGGTACCTCTCTGGCATGGGTTCGATCCCCGGGAGATGCTTTGGTAGTTTAGCGCGGAGGAAGGTAGTCTAGTACTGGTGTAACTCTCCAGGAACGATGGTTAGGAAACTACCCGCCTATATGACTGAAATACTGTTGGAAAAAGGCGTAAAATTAAACAAACAAACAAAACAAAACAAAATGTCATTTTACTATTGGTTGTTTACTTAAGCATAATAAACATCCCCTGTGTTTAATTTATATTGTCGTTAATGTATTTAAATTCATTTTATTTTGCTCAACCTATTGTTTCAACAGCCTAAAAAGCTGTTTATTCGGACGTGGCACTATTTTACTTTGGGACATACGCTACATTTATGGAATGGCGTATAAGTTCGAAAATGAAAGTTCAATTGTGACTTCTGTATTGAACATATTAGCGGTTGTTTCTTAACTCAAAGTTTTAACATAATCATATAAATATGAAACAATCTGCGTAAGCCGGCGTTCCTGGGCGTGGTCGGTAACCTGTTTAAAACGCAATATAGGCTGGTCAAGGAAGAACTCGCGATAACGCATCTACATCCAAATAATATCTCGTTGAACTGCAAACCGATTAAGAAATATGTGCAGTGTATAGAATCATGATCTCCATGGAAATAAGAATACCATCATATCTTGATTTATTTTATTAAAGACCTTTATCCTCAAAAGAAAAATGATTAAACTATGTGTCATTTTCTACACACCAAAAAGAAAAAAAATCACATTAATTATTTTTTAGAAAGTCATTCTGTTATGTTACTTTTGAAATACACTTATTCATTCAAACATCATGTATCGTTAGCTGATATTGTATTGCGTATATTGTAATTACAATTTATTTTGTTCCTTAATGTTTCGTTTAGGACTGACAAATTGCTAAATTTTGGGACTATACGTAACGTTTTATGAAATGGAAACATAGTTAAGGTGCCATGACTAGTGTGTGATAAAAAATTATCTCTTTGTCTATTACTCTGTGGAAATTGCACGGTGACATATTATCAATCATAATTGTTTTTCAAAATTGACTCTGTAAGGGCATAACTGGTGACTTGTCCGGGGTTCAAACTCGACAGCGAAAACTGCATTTTGTGCTTGATCCTCATTAAGTATAAACTGTTTACTTTAAGAGTACATCTTCCGTTGTTTCAAAATTTCAAGATTTTCATGAACAAATGTTAAAATCTACTTAAAGGTATCTGGCCAAGGATAGGCATGTTTTTTTTCTGTTTTAATAGATTTTGATACGTAAATTACAATAAAATGTGTTCTAAAATTTTCTTATATGAAATCAACAACATCAACAGGAACAACAGCAACAACAACAACAAAAAAAAACCCAAGATAAAGAAAGTAGATTTTTCCGTTACGCGTTACTAATAATAGGCAATTTCCATCACAACCTAGGAATATTCCACCTACATCTGTTGACTTTATTTATGTGTAAATATTTCTCAAAAATACATCAAAAATTTATTGTATTGTGTTATTTAGCGTGCTTTACAAGTTTTTATCGTAATCGAACATTTTTAAATAAAATTGAACATTGTTTTTGATGTTTTAATTAGGGGTTAGGACGATAGTTAGAACTTGCCGTTAATTTCAATTGAAAGGTTCAATTAAACCGAGCATGCATCAATTTACGTGTAGGGCGTCCTGCATAGATTCTTCGTTTGACCATTTTTACTTTTAGACATTGACAAAATGTTTGATTATAAAAAAATCATATATGTTTATTTGTTTCCAAATGAGGTATAATTTAATTTTCTTGTGAAACATCAAAAAATGTTATGATAATACAATATTTTGTTTTCATGACATTTAACAATATGAATTTATTGTAAGTATTTGGATCCTTATCAATTTAATTATTTCATTTTTAAACTAAAGCTATATGCACATTAAGTGAACAAAAGATACAGCGCCTTCTGGGTGCCCAAGAATTTCTGAAAACATACAAAAACTGTGAGTTGTTTCTAACTTATTGATAGGTGATAAAACTTAGGTGCATATGTTAAAGCGACAAAAGTTCCTTGGTGGTGCAGTAGATAGAGTTGCCATTTCAGTGTTGTATTAATGCATTAACATGCTCAAATTATAGTTGGGTTCTATAACATTTGCGCGTTTTAGTATCATTTTCTTATTTGACGGGTTTTGTTTCAAATAGTTACAAATGCATGAGATAGAATATTTATATTTTTGTACAAGGGTTGATAAGCAAAGTGTAAAGTTTTAGAAACACGTCAACCACTAGGAAAAAGCATTATAAAAAAGTTTAAATATAATAAATTATAATGAAATAAAGTGTTATATATTGATCCATATGAGATATATAGATTATTAATATTTCGTAATCGAAGTGTGTTTTAAATAGTTTGACTTTTAATCTAAAATGTTAAAAAAATTAATAACTTGACACGTAGTTGTTTTCTGCGTGAAGTGGGAAACAAAAATGAAATGGAAAAGAAACAAAACCAAGAAGAACATGATATATTCCATTGATCATACAAACGACAGACAAAGCAAATAAAAAATGGAGAGAAAAACAAACAATTACAACATCATAATAACATTACAGAGCGTAGGGCTCGAACCTATGAGTTCAAATCAATAAAAGTTACAGTGACGTTGATTTACTAACTTAGCCACTACTATCGTTCACAGTCTTATTGACACAGTCTCTATATTCTAGTTCATGAAAATATTTTGATGAATAGTTTTTATATGCGTATTTAAATTTGACTCAAGACTTGTATAAATGTATAAATTTTCATGATATCGAAAGGACAGAAAAAACTGACCTGTCGGCCAACACGGCAAACAATTACAGCTATTCTTTCGGACGGACATTTCAATCAAGAAAGCGAGCTTCTAAACTTCATCGCCAAAGAAATATACTACTAAGTAAATACAATTACGTAAATCCGAATGTCTTACTCGGCTACATTCATGGCAATAACACAGTAGACTTATTTGGTTCCCTGACTACATTTACAACGGAAAGTAGTGTAAAGGGAATGTATGCAATGAAATTATTTTGACAAATTGCTTACTGTAGCGAAAATCATTGCCATGAATTATTGCTAAATATAAGTTAATGTACTTGTATGTGTGATAACGTCATGAGTTCAAAAGGCATATATCTAAATTCATATTATTGTTTAACACAATAAACCATTTTTTAATGCTGGTACGAAAGAATTTTATTTGAAATTTACTGAACTGTATAAATTGAATGAAAATTAAAATTAATTTACATATTTTTATTTGTTATGGCCATTAATAATAAACTGTTAAACATATATAGATTTTTTTACTATAATCTATTTACCAGGATTATTCAGATAAAAGCGGGACTATTCTCCTGCGGTTGAATAATATTTGGCTAAGATAAAAAACATAAATTTTGATTAAATTTGACCGTTATTAAACCCAGAAACGTTCTTGTGCCCAGACTATTACATATAGTCAAATATAATTGAAGGATATAGGATGACAATAATAAGACAAACACTCAGTCATACCGACAGATCTAAGTATTTTATTGTATTATGTTTTCTTTAATTTCGTAACACACACTTCTAGAAATAGAGAAATAAATTGTTATTACATCAAAAACTTTACATACATTTTTTACCTACATAACAAAGTACCAATGAACCCATTTTTGTGTGAAACAAAAAAAATTAAAAAATTATACGAAATCTAAATCTTTTTAAATGCTGAATATATAAATAGATAACAAGCCTATTATTTTCATGCTTAAACAAATATTTCACAATTTTTGAACTAACTTATAGACACCAAACTTCTTATCATGATAATGGTAACACATTAACATTTGACACGTCAGCAGATCCTTTTTAAAGATTCATTATCAGTAATTCCTCACTTTCAGTTTTTTTTATTCCAAAATTGTGTTAACTTTTAATTCGAGATGAGGATTTCTTACATATTGTGCATATGTTTTATTTCAATAACTGTTTTTGGAGAAGAATTACACGGAAATCAAAATCTTCACTTAATTTTGAAAGAAATGGATTCGATGAAAAAAATGCTCCAACATAATAGCGAAAAGTTGATAGAGATCGATTATCTGAGGGAACGTACACTGGCATTGGAACGTGAGGTTGAGGGATTAAAACATCAAAATCACAATCTTAATCAAAAGGTTGAAACCCTGGAAAGACGATGTGCGGAGCACTCTGTAGAGGTAATCATACTGACTTATTTCTGGTTTATTAAAATTAGAATTCCTAACATTACACTACTGCAGTAGTCTGTCTGAACACATACATGTACTGTTTAGATCATGTACTGTATTGCGGCCAAGTAACTTTTTAAAAGATCTTTCTTGTTTATATTTCTGTCAAATTTGGCATATTAAAAATTGTTGGTAATGCCCCGTGCGGTGATAATATCATAAATATATTTTTTTCTCTAAAGTTTATTTAATTTAAAGCATTAATTATTATTTTCTTGAACAGTTTTTACATCTAATAATTGCATTGGCCTTAAAAAAGTCTCAACACCGACTATAAAGTCTAACTGTTTATTATTTTAGGATGTCGAAGGAACATTAAAATCTGACACGACCGTCAACACGACAAACAATCAAAAGTATGCTTACGAACAGACATTTGAACTAAAGAAACGGACTTCTCATTTTAATCGTCGGAGAAGTATGATATCAAGTAAATACAGCTTCGTAATTCCCTAAAGCATATCCCTTACGGGAAACCTTAATATCCGGCTGTGATAAAAAATCCGACAAGAAAAAAGTATACTAATTTCATAAAGGAGACTATTCAGTTTGCCTTTAGACGGTAGCATGTGTTTCTTTCGTTAATATATCATCTTGTTTTTGACACTGGGCTTTATTCAACCATTCCCCTTAAAGCATCAACAGGGATGTTATCTATAATATAATTTATTTCAACTAGATAATATATTTCAAATATGTTACTCTACAGGATCTAATAATGTAACGGCACAATAATTAGATTGTCTCAAATACCGGCAATATAAATTATGAAACTTTTTTATGGTCACTCAGTTTTATTAATATTTAATAACCAAGACTGTCTCCGAGACTACAATTGAATTGTTTTCAATTTCAGGACAAACATCTCTTCAATCAAACATAGCATTTACCGCAGGAGTATCGGCTTATAATCTTCATAATTTAGGCAATCATCAAACTATCATATTCGATCATGTTATCACAAACATTGGCAATGCTTACCATCCACATACTGGGATCTTTAATGCCCCGGTTAAAGGCGCTTATGTTATAACATTAACAATGACAGTGGAACCTGACGGAGTTCAATGGCTGGATATAGTGGAATTGACGGAGCTGCAATAAACTATATATCAGCCGGCACAGGAAGCGCTTTGGATTACGCATCTACAACCAAGCAATGGATTCTAGAACTAGACACTGGGTCCGAAGTGTGGTTCAGGAAGACTAGCAATATCAAATATATCAAATATCAGGATCTCCATGGAAATATGAATACTATCATGTCTGGATTCCTTTTATTTCGAACATAAACACTTTTGTCTGATTAAAATAGCAGTCCATCTTTTCAAACGATAAAAAGGAAATAAATACATTAAATTACGTTAGATTTCTTATGGCATTTTTTTGTTATTACACTATAGGTAGTAATTTGTAGTTTAAGAATCGCCATGCATTTTAGCTAAAAAACTGTGCTACATACCTAATTATGTGACTGATAACACAAACAATAAGGATATAGAAGTTAAGGGATGCTTTTGATGAATACACGCTGTCAAAGAATACAAATAAAATTATCACATATAAACAAAATATACTTAAAATGCAAAGTAACATTGTCCATCGAAAATCAAACCTTGTCTGTCGAAAATCACAAGGCTTGGAGCTAGACGCCGAACCCTGATTGTAACTTGCATAACTGATGTCGTAACTCCTTTATGTGGTGGATAGTGGCTTCAACTGAACATTGAAATGTTGATGATTTAATCAACTTAGCGAATGATCATTTGGATCTTAAAAATTAAAGAAAGTATTGTCAGTACATTCCCCAATTCGTTTATCAGGTTTTAGAAAATTGTTTGAAGCACTGTAATATTTCCCCCGGCACTTTACTTCTCCTTCTTATTATCTAGTCAGAGGTTAAAGGTAAATGTAAGGACATTAAATACATTTGATAAAAAGGCATTGGGAAAACTGCTAAACTGTCTAGTCTTTCATTGGTATTATTGGTATAACCTTACCTGTAGAAAACCCCCAAAACATTATATTTAGAATTGATGATTATTAAAATATTTTCAAATACATGTGAGCCCAGCATGTCATAAGAATGGGAAAAGGAGCCACATTTGTTAAATTATCACTCTACAATAATGGTAAGTAATGAACGTCATGTAAACACATGAATATTAAGATTTAAAGATTATTTATTTTAAAATTCCATTATGCCATAGAAATGTTTTTTACTTATACTGCAAAATCTGTTTATTTTGAGTGTCTTGTTACAGTTTTAAAAAAGTTACTTTTTGCCAATAATCTGTACCATATTTGCTTTTATTGCTTATTAGGCAAAAAGTACAGTTTTAGTTATTAAGTATTTTTCTTGTAGTCAAAATATTACCTTTTCTACCTAAATGACCAAAAACTTCAAATTCTTTCCTTTCTTCTTGTGAAAACATCTAAAATACTCTAGAATAATTATTTTAATGTTATTAAACACATGTGTGCCCTTTCTTAAGATGGTAAAAATAATTCGCTCCTGCGACATTATGTGCCTTTGATTAGAAATGACGTGAGCAGAATGTGTGCTTTAGAGATGGTAAAGATATAACAGATTGTTCAGTCTCTAATGATTGCAACAAAATGTTACATGTACTTTCACATCATATTTCAGTACAATGTAAGCTAACATATCGCTAAATTATCGAAATCGCACTTATAAAGCATTTATTTTTGTTGTAATTGTATATTGTTCATTCTTTACAATTAATAATAATAATAATAATAATAATAATAATAATAATAATAATAATAATTGGCTGTGGAATGATATAAACCGTACAAGAACAAAATATATTATGTTAAGTAATTCTTAGCTGAATGATTTTTAAACCATAACTAGTAGATTTTTGCAAAGTAACTAGGCCTTATACAAAAGTGCCATGTGACAAAAACAACAATCACAACAAAATTTGTTTGTTTGTTTCATTTTACGCCTTTTCCCAACAGTATTTCAATCATATAGTCGGGTAGTTTCCTAACCATCGTTCCTGGAGAGTCACGCCAGTACTAGATTTCCTTCCTCCGCGCTAAACTACCAAAACATCTCCGGAAGATCGAACCCACGCCAGAGAGGTAACTTGATAAGAAGTCATCGACTCTAACCCCTCGACCACGGAGGCGGTTACAACAGTAAAATAAAAAGATATTTAAAAAAAAAGGAAAAAAGAGTAAAAACGTTGCTGGTTCTCTGTCGTGTCTGCTGCCTTGTCTAGTAAATGTTTTATTAAAAAGATTAAACAAGCCCAATAGACGACCCGTCGTTCTGGTATGGTGGCAATCGTGCTTAATATTAAATTTTTAACCCAAAAAAATGCCCAAATATGGACAATTATGTTCCCCTTTTAAAATTAGAATAGCCCTTGCAGCTAACATTTCTTAACCCAACAAATTGATTAGCCTTTTTAACCCGGGGGAAAGGAAATTATCCCCATTTAAAATTTCCCGTTTTTTAAAAATTGAAAGTTTTTAAAATCATTTTTTGTAAACTTTTCGAATTTAAACAAAATGCTTATATAAAAAATTATTGTTAAAACCCCAAAACTTTTTTTTAGGGGGAATCAAAAAAAAAGAAAAATTTTTGTTGTCATTTCGATGAAAATTTTTTTTCCAATCTATCAAATCCACCCCCCGTCTACCCAGCCCCGGCCACCCCACCAAAGTCATCCTTTCATCCATCCCCGGGTTAAAAATTTTTAACATAAACAGTTTATCAACCGGGGGGTTAACCGAGATGTTTTATCCCATGAAAATAAAAGGAGAAATTTTTTTATTTTTAACCAAAAATTTTTGAAAGTTAATTTTTCCAATGAACCATTTTGGGTTTTACTTTTAAACAAACAAAATTTGTTGTCATGTTAAAGAGATTGATTTTTTTTTGGTAAAGAGTGTCATTTATTTTTTTCTTTTTTAAAGGGACTTTACCGAAAAGATTCATTGAAACAGTGCTTATCTTTTAATTTCAATTTTTTGGAGTGATTTAACTTGGGGGTTTTAATGTGGAAATGGTACGAATAAATATTTTTTCAAAACGAAAAAAAAATTTGGGTTTAAAAGGTCTTTTAAATAAAAATAAAAAACCCCAGAATTGCTTTTCAACCCAAAATAGGGAAATAAAAAAAAAGAAAGCTTTCTTCAGGTTGCCAAAAACACTCTAATTAACCGAAAGTAAAAATATTTCCCATAACATAGAATTAAATGATGATTAAACGGGGACCTTTACTTTCCAAGGCCCAAACCAAGTAAACATTTTTCCGGGGGGTTTTCCACATGGAATTTCCCAAATACTTAATGTATAAACCCACCAAAAAACCACCCAAAAACGTTATAAAAACTTTCGAAAATTAATAAAAATAATACTTTTTTTCCACGTTACGTCCATAATGGAAATTCCGAAATTGTTTCCCCTTCAAACCATCCCAAAAACACTATGGGTTTTTTTTTTCGTTTAAAAATAAGAAAAATAAAAACAAAAAAACCCTCTCTAAACCGAGCACATAAAATTAGGCAAAATCTATTTTTGCAATTAAATACATAAAAAAAATGCCTTTAAAAGGGCCCGGGCCCCGGGAAAACATTACTAATACTTTAAAAACGAAATATCTTTAAGAGTACACCACGCCACAACTGTATCTTTGAGACTTATATTGTGCAAAAATGACCATCCAAAAGTTTACAAAATCGAATCCGCATTGGAATCAGACAAATGGCGTTTAAACGGTTGGCTCAGGAGAATGGTATTTTTATACATTTTATAAACAGTAAGAACACGTCGCCTGAACAAAAAAAACAACGACCATGCCACGCGGAAAGCTCTCGGATATATTTCTTAGTTTAGGGCTTTTGCCCTTATATTGTGCAAAGAAGACCATATAAAGGTGAACAAATTTGAATCAGACAAAAAGTGTTTAAACGGCTGACTCTGGAAAATGATGTATATCCCCTTATTTTATACAATTTATATACAGAAAGAACAACGGTCCAAAAAATGGCCATACGGATATCTCTTGAACATTTCCCTTCCAAACAAATGACCATGCCATGCGGAAATCTGCCGGACATATATCTTGGGTTAGACCTTTGGGCTTTATATTGTGCAAAGAACACCCTCCGTACTTGTACAAAATCGAATCCGCATTTGAATCAGACAAATGGTGTTTAAACGGTTGGCTCGAGAAAAGGGCGTATTTTTACGAAAATTTATACAAGTTTCATACAGATGTTACAAATCGCCAGTCAAAAAAGCGACAATTTTACCCGGACATATTGTTGGGTTAGAGATTTGGGCGTTATATTGTGCAAAGAAGACCATCTAAAGGTGTACAAAATCGAATAAGCATTGGAATCAGACAAATGGCGTTGAAACGATTGGCTCAGGAAGACGGTGTTTTTTTTATAAATTTATTACAATTTAATTTAATTTAATATTGTGCCAAGAAGACCCTCCATACTAATACAAAATCTAATTCGCAACAGAATGAGACAAAAGGTATTTTAACGGTTGGCTCGAGGAAATGGTTCTTTTTCGAAAGATTATTTAATCTATATACAGAAAGAAGAAATCGCCAGGCATAAATACTACTATTTCATGTGGTTCTCTTACGTTGGAGCTTTAAGCCTTATATTGCTGTGTAAACGATCCTCAAACATATTACAATCTACGGGATCTTACAGAGATTTTAAGTTTCATGACCTATGGAAAATATTTTTATAAAGATAATACAATTCCTTTGATTATCATAATAGTGTCGTTTGTTACGCAGCAGTAATGTTTTCAATGCTATTTTCTTCTTTTGTTGTGATTTGGTTTTGTTTTTGTTTAGTTTTAACAAGAAGAATGTATTGATCAGAGACAGTTAAACTTACCTTGCTGACATCGAATTCAAACCCTACTTGTTTCGAGGTAGCCCAGGGCCAATTTTTAAAAAATTTTATGTACCTATTAACAATTTCCAAAAAATAAAATTAAACATTTTGGGAATCCCAACCCAAATTGCCCGGTTCCCCCTTTTGGGAAACCCTTTTCTTTTTCCAAAAGGGGAAGGTAACCTTTGGGGTTAAATTATAGACATCGGGGGGAAGGGTTACACGAAGCTCGAATAGATGTGACTTTAAATGCGAGGGGGGCCATCCCGGAAAATGGATAATTTAAATAAGAAAAAAAAACAGACCTTTAACTTTTTTTAATACTCGAAACTCTTACCAAAAATTTTAGCGTAAAAAGATTTTTGGCGAAATTCTTTATTTTTAACAAAAAACAAACCACATGCTTTTTTTTTAGAATCGGGTAAAGTTGACAAAGATAAAATAATAAATAAAAGAAATGAAATTTTTTAAAAGTTTGGGAAAGGTTGAATCCTTTAAAAATTTTTCCTTCTCCTCCAGATAGTACCAAGGCATTCTCAAATTATTGCTTAAAGTAACAAAATTTCTATACCCCCAAAACCCCGTGACAGCTAAGAAGCATTTAACAGTTTTAACCGTATTTATTATTTCATTTTTAAAAGCGCATTTAAATGCCCAATGTTTTTTGTCCCAAAAATTTTTTGATTGGGGGCTTTTTCTGTTTCTTTGTAAGGGGAATATGCCGATGCATAGCCCGGCCCAAACACACAGATCTAAGAAACTGCAAATAGGATGTGTTAGAAATTAAAGAACTAAATCCAAATTTAACTTTCCCAGCACTCAGTGTGGGGAAAACTTGAGTTTCCCCTCAAGCCGGGTGCCAGGGGGCGTAAGGGCTGTTGCACTCCTTTTTTACCCTCGTGTACAGACTTCCTCAAGTTGTGTCTGCAATTCTTATGTAATTTTTGTTGTGATAAATGCTTCCGAGGTCACAACAGCAGCTGTCAAGTGCTGCGTAGCATAGGTTCCAGTCTTAAGATTTTTTATATGCTTCTATTCGGCAAATAGGGGGAAATACAATTTTCGATCGAAGCACCACCTAGTATTCACTTAGTAATAATATTCATTAATGAATGATAAATCATGCAACGGCAAATGGGATTTTCACGAAGTGAGCCGTAACCCAAGGAACAATAACGGAGCCCCGCATTCAAAACACCATTTTCGATTAAATTTGAGAGTTTTGACACTGGTTGACAAAACTTATTGCATGATGAGTGAATTTGATCAGCAGGTTTGTTCAGGTAAAGACAGATTTCGTGTGGAAGAAGTCTGAGAGCATCAGAGAAATGTGCTGGAAACAATTTATAATAGTAAATGGGTCATATTTTATCATTCCCCATCTTCCCTCGATTTCGTTTGGGAGCCCATTATTTTTTTGGGTTTAAACCATGCAAATCTTTTATTAAATACAAAATTATAAATTAGTCCGATAAAAACATCGGAAACCCGGGGTTTTCCCCCCAGGCTTTGAAAAAAAATTAAAATTAAAAAAAAAAAAGGTTTCGGGTAAAAAATAGCGGGGTATTTTTAAATAAGAAAAAAATATAAAACCCCTCGAATCCGGGTTAAGTCGTGTGTGGGGCAGCTTTAAAATTTTCCCGAAAATTTCACTTAAAAGTGTTGAAAAATTTTTTGGGTTTTGGGGATCATTGTTTCCCCAGCCCCTTTTATTGTTGAAAATTTGGAAAACCGATCAAAGCCCGGTGCTACGGTGAGTGGAGGAAGTGCACTATTTTCCCTTTTAACCCCCTATGTACAGATCAATCAAACCGGCGGGGTCGAAATTGCAGAAACGAAATAAATATTGTTATTCTATGTTACAGATTAGCCATAAGTCCGAAAAATGGCCTGTAGGTCAACCTGTTAATTAAAGTACTCACATTTGAATTTCGTTCAATGTTTATGAGTTAAGAATTTTGAATTTGTTATGAATAACGTATAACGTAATGTTTGATGGTATCTGTAAACGGTTAACAAATTGTATAGATTCTTAGTGATTTTGTTTGTAAAAAGCAATTTTATTTTAAGTATGGCTTATTACAAAAAGCATGACATTTTGACGACTTTGCTCTTTGGAAGTCATTTGCGTTATATAAACATAGCGTGAAGATGCGCTATACGTTAGCTATACACTATAGGCGCGTCATTGAACACAATATTTTTCAGTTTTAACACTCTTTTTGAGGGTATGTGAAAAAAATGGGAAAAAAAAAAATTTCTTTTTTTGGCTCATTAATTTTTTGAACTCACCAAAAGGTTTGAAATAAATTTTTTTTAAAACTTGTTAAATTATTTTTGGTAAAAAAACCAAACTCATATAATACATGTATACTTTAAATTAATTTTCCTTATATTTATTGACGACTTAAAGATAAAAAATCATTCAGAAAGAAACCCATGTGACTTTTTAAAATTTCAAAAAATTCCTTTTTTTCCCAGAGAGAACAAATGCCGAAAAAAAGGATTATGACAGGGGATCCCCCTTGGGGCCCTTATTTTGGGAGCTTTGGCCCAAAAGAAACCTTTTTTAAAGGGACCTTTTTACGTTTAAGCTATTTGCATGTTCTTTATTTAAAGCAACAAGATAAAAATTACAACAATATATCGCCTTATCTTATTCCTAACTAACGTTATAGTCTATAGGGGAAACAAAGGCAAGGTATCCACATGTTATCTAAAATAGCAATACCACTATCAGTTTCAATTTAGCTTATCTAACAGTGATAAAACGCATTATTATCGCCAACCATATGTTCACATGAAAAATTAAGACGAACTTACTTATGGTAATACAAACTTTCTGAAACAAATAGAAAGTATTCGTAATTCGCTTATATGATTAGCTGAATATATGGTAATAGGTTTCTTATCTGCACCAGTATTTTTGTCCTGTTTATGTCTTGTTCCTTTCTTATATGCTGTTAATGCTTCTTACAGATGCTAAGTTAATGTGTTATACTATATAAAACTAATAAGAAAATTACGTAATTACGTGGTAAATATATACACGTACGTATTAATAAATTTACATATTATATGCAAATACCATAGAAAATGTGACATATGCCTCAATAAAACTATCAAAATGGCAGTTATTCTAAATCCGGATTACTAAAATCTTGGCAAAAAATAAAAATAATACTTTCTGAGAAACAAATTCGTGTAACAGATTGAATGTTTTGCAGATTTAATCGTTTGTAAGAATCTGTTCATTTAATAGCATTCTCTGCTTCAAACATGAAGGTAAAACTTCTATTTGGATGTTTTGTGCTTGCAGCATTATGTCATATAGGATATTCGTGTTCCTGTTTTTTAACCCCGTATCAAAACACGATATTTGGGGACCCGAATTTTGGGAAGTTCTCGATGTCCACATTTTGGAAAAAGATTTTCATTAAAAATAATTCCAAAAAAAACGCTAAATGCTAAATGTAAATTTACTTATTTGACCCCCTTGAGATATAAATCCATCAATTTCAAAAATATACAAAAATTTCGACGCGATTCATTTCCAAAACATACAAAGGTTTATTTTGTCAAGATAATTTAGGTAAACCCTTTAAAACACATCCTCTAGAGAGTCAAATATTTTAATAAAAACAAATTTAGAAAATTTTAACCCGATGTAAGGAAAAAAAAAAAAAATGCAAATAATATTTTTCATAAAATTTTTCGATTAAAAGACTGAATTTTTTTCAGTAAATTTTTAACTCAAAGTCCCAATGCCCTTTAAACAAACGCAAATAAAGACTTTTTTTAATATTTGACCCCTTTTTGGTAAATTTTTTCGTTTTTAAGTGCCCCTTGGGTGATTTTGACTTCCTTCCCTTTTGGGGGCTTCAAAAATATAAAATCAAATCATTTCAAAATTTTTTAGAAAAAAAGCTGAATCCTTTGGGGGCCGTGCCCGCTTTTTTAAAGTCCCCAAAGCAAAAAGTTAAAAAATAAAAATAAATTTTAAAAGAAAAAGAAAAAGCAATTTAAAAATCACTTAAAAAAACGTAAAAAGACAAAAATTTTAAAAAAAAGCAAAAAACCCCGTTTTTATTTCTTTTTCCTTTGGCCCGGAATTTGGAAAAATTAAAGGTTTTCGAAAATTTGGGCCCCCCCCCCCATCGCCCTTTTTCTTAATATGAAATGATAAAATTTTAAATTTTGAAACATCTGTTTTACTTTATTCAACATTTTTAACAGTGATGAAAGTGCGGGTGAAAAGCACGCTGCAAAATCCGAGCGGGCTAGAAGAGGATGAAAACGACTATTTCAAAATAAAGATAATAGGAAGTCCTTGGAAGGTAAACATTTAAAAAATAATGTGTCATATGTTCCTGTTCGAAAAATATATTGTGTCTATAATGATATTTGCATAATATTTTCTTACAATTTTAGACAAGTGGGGTCTATTAAATGTTTTTAATTATTTTATGTTTATTTATGACGAATTCCGTCTGGAAAACGTTTTCTCTTCCAAAACAAAAAAAAATAATAGAAAAATAATTTCATTTCATAATTGTATGCATAAGAAGAAGTCGTAACAATTAGTTTAAATGAATTGTCATTTGCGATAATATGTAGTACATTTAGAGTATAGCTAATTTCTATTTTCAGTTTTTAAAAAAAAAGGAAAGAGTTTTCAAAATTTGAAAAAGCGTACACAACCCTTTAAACAATTGATATGCGCTGTGGGGGGTGCATCTTCAAAAAGGAAATTTAAAAACCTTATATCAGGTTTTTAAAAAGCTTCAATATCATGGGGTTTTTTTGTTTTTATTTTGGGTTTAAAAGTCACACCGACACAAATATGGGCCCTTTTGGCGACCCTTTTAAAACCTGGGGAGGAAAAACCCCCGGGTGCCCCCTTCCCCAGCAAACAAATTTTAGGCACGAAGGGGACCTGATCAGAAAAAACATATTTCCGTTTTTTGCTGGGATAGCTTCCCCAAAGAAAAAATCCCTGGCGGGATTCCCAACCCAAAAAGCGGTAAAAAGGGGAAAATTGGTTTTAATCAATGACCCTTTACCAAATCACTACGGAAAGCCACCCCTTTCATTTTTTTTTGAAAACCAAAATCCTATTAAATTTTAAATTCAAAGCATTTCTTTTTATAAATGACTAAAATATATCCAGACATTTGTAGTATCGTATAAAAATATAATGATGAAAAGAAAAATGTAAAACTGATTTTTCTTTTATCTTACGCCCCTTGGGGCTAAGGGGTTGTGTTTAATGATAAAACGAATCATACGAATCATACGAATTGTAGAAACCATTAATCTCTGTATGATCGTTTGAGTTCGAATAACTAACTAGAGAATATGCATCTCATAGCTCCTGCAGGGGAGATGGTTTTGTTTTCTGGTGTTGTTTTTAAGTAACATCGGAAGTTAGCTCAAATCATCTTTTTTTGGCGCTGTGTTAGTGCGTCGTCAAACGATCCAACTAACCAACCAACTAACCTTACATACCTAATTTGTCAACGGAGTGATGTAAATACCAAAGATTGCATATAAGCAACAACTTTAATATAACTAACTAGAGTATATGCATCTCATAGCTCCAGCAGGGGAGGTGGTTTTGATTTCTGGTGTTGTTTTTAAGTATGTAACATCGGAGGTTAGCTCAAATCATCTTTTTTTTGGCGCTGTGTTAGTGCGTCGTCAAACGATCCAACTAACCAACCAACTAACCTAACATACCTAATTTGTCAACGGAGTGATGCTAATAGTACCACATACTTCCAAAGATTGCATATAAGCAACAACTTTAATATAATTATCCAGCAGTTGGTTTGTAAGTAGGAAGCAGAATACAAACATCTTTAAAATTTGTTCCAGGTCAGGTAGATGGAGACAAAATGAGGATCGACGAATGCAGATCTATCGTGGAAAGAACAAGATTGTCATCATCTACAAGGAAATTGAAATTGAATCCACCAAAATGTGCCCGAAAATCTTTATATGCATTCAAGGCCCATTCGTCTGACATATATCAGAGATCTACGTAATGCCGTCGATATGCACAACTAGACTTGGTAATGACCATTCCTAAAATGTGTGGATTAAATTGTATAAGTATCTTTTGACGAGGAGGCCGACGAACGGACAGAAGGACAGATGTTTTTTGAGTGCCGATATTGATCACCATTTTGCAAGCCAAAAAGTAAGTTTACCCCGATTTGCAAGCAAATTCCCCTTTTGATCGAAACATAGATACAAAACAGTTAGTTTGTTTGTCGAATGTTCAATAAAGTTTATTAACTACGACTTAGTTTCATTTACATTTATTAGATCTATTAAATGAGAACGATACAATATTTGTTTATTGTTCTAGTGTTAAAGCGTAGATTAAAAGCATGTTTTAGGAAAAATCTAACTCCACATACCTATTCGAAAGTGTCAAATTTTAATACCAATTCAGAAGTAGCTCCACGTCACCTAAAAGCTCACGATGACAAGAAAGCGTAATAACAGCAGACAACACTTGCCACATATACATACAAGGTTTGTTACATGGAAGTTCCATTAAGAAAGGAAATTTTAAAATCAAACAATTGCAAAGAATATTCTATATAACAGCCAGTTTTTTTTATTTTAATATTTTTTCTTTCGAAATGAAAACATGCACACAATTACAATACACATACTTATACATTGCATTTGAATTTGAGTAAAGAGTAAAAAACAGCTTATGCTCTCCTCTATTTGTTAAAATATCTATATCATATAAGATTTGTGTAGTACTATTTCTATAAGAATTATAAACAATCTTAACATTTAAGAACTTGAAAAATTTTCTTCTCTGGCGGAAAAAGTCATGTTTCGTTAACGTCGCCATCATGTTTTAGCGACATAACCCACGTCAGAGTTTCCGGAAGTTACTGTAACTTACAAAGCGTTAACAATTTGAAGAAAGTAACGACATTTCTAGTAAATACAATTAAAACAGTAAATATTCCGGCATTAATTAAAAAATCAAACACCAATGTTGAGAATAAACGATATTACAAGATAACATCGCATTTCTTCTTCGGTTTTCTAAATTCTGAACAATTTCTAAAATGATAGAAGTGAATTTGTATCTGTGACCTGACGGTAGCTGTGAAATAATAAATAATCATAATTACAATCAGACAGACGTACTCGAGTCTGTCGTTTTCGACAGTATTGTCTATTTTTCCACCTGTTGCATTCTGTCACGTGTCTTCGTCGGTCTTGTTTGAGGAGAATACGAGCATATGTGTGAACTAAGAATATCGTAATTATATTTTTATTCATCATTTATTATAACCATTTTCAGTTTACTTACAATCATTTTACAATCTTTTTTCAAATATATTTACGTATACATCATTCTTTTGTAACAGTAGCATTTTAATTAACACAAATGCAAATAAATTAAAATGATTTAACTAGCACAGTATACGTCAATTAAAGAAGTACATGTGTGCAAATAATTTATTGCTTATGTTTTGCTGCAAGAAAGTGATATATGCTAATCTAAGTGCTGCACTAACGATAAGTTTATGTGTGTAAACAAAAATATCAGAAGCGCCCTCGTTCATGTTTTGAGAAACAACAAAATTGTTGTTATTGATAAACGCATGGGGGTATAAAGCCCCTACATCCTAAATGATCTAAAGATCCCTATGAACAAAAATTGTTTCTTAATCTGAAGAACGTAGAAGGTATCCGGAAAACGTTGAAAGTCCACTACCGGCGAGTTTTCCTGACTTATCCGATTTCACAGCAACAACATCACCTTCCTGTAATGAAACAACTGTCGTGCCGCCATTTTGACTGTACCCACAATATAATCGTTCACCAAGTATTGTTCTCTCTCTATGATCACATACACTGTTGAGAAGGTACTTTTTGCCGCGTGATTCATTGGCTATTTCAAGATAGGCTTCAACATAGCTTCCTCTCTCACATGCAATGGTCAGTGCGAATATATAAGTCCCGGAACGTAAACATATAAATTCTGATGACCTCTCATCAAATGCTATGCCAATATTTGTGATGTCTATTTTAAATGGTATATGCTGGCCCGTGTTTACGGACACGGCGTTGTATAATGTTGAGTGAAAGCCTACCTCGCCTCCTGTATAAAAGGAAAACATATTTTACGCACTTATTTCCTATTATATCAAAATTATACAAATAATTATTAAAAACGAAACATTCATTAAGTTAATATTATCAGATTTGTCAACATTTTTAAACTGATATTAGTCAAATACTTGTTCATTACTGGGTCGTAAAATATATGCATTTTATAATTAAGAGCGATCGGTGATCACAAACAAACTTTTTGTCATTCATGAAGAACTGAAAACTTATTAATTAAGCGAAAGTAGTTTAGGTGTCGATCAATTCTTTAAATTTCACTGAATTTACATTTGTATTATAAGTGAATTAGTCAGGACAAAACCTTATGTGCATTCAAGGCCCATTCCTCTGACATATATCAGAGATCTACGTAATGCCGTCGATATGCACAACTAGACTTGGTAATGACCATTCATAAAATGTGTGGATTAAATTGTTTAAGTAGCTTTTGACGAGGAGACCGACGAACGGACAGAAGGACAGATGGACGTGTAGGTTACCAGGTGCCGACTACCCATGATGATGATGGAATGTTAAAATTACCGGACTCTTATTTGAGTGCCGATATTGATCACCATTTTGCAAGCCAAAAAGTAAGTTTACCCCGATTTGCAAGCAAAATTCCCCTTTTGATCGAAACATAGATACAAAACAGTTAATTGGTTTGTCGAATGTTCAATAAAGTTTATTAACTAGTTCGTTTATTGCTAAATATAATTTGAAAATACCTGAAATTCCCTTTTAAGGAAAATCGAAGGAAAAACTGCCCCTTCCAACATGTACAGTTCCCCAAATGCAGGCAGATAAGCCTCAGTAATATCAATGATTTTATGTGCATACTGTTTGTGAAAGAGGTTGATATTTATTTAATTTACAAAACCGCCCTTTAAACTGATTTAATTTTAAGTTCATTTCATAAAGAAACCTACCTGTATACAACAAATCTATATAGCCTCTCTTCTCCACATTAGGTAATAGATTTGTTCCAAATTCTAAGTAAAAAAGAAAAGCTCATAATTAACATTTGCACCTTGACATTAGCAAAATTGTAAAGGTAATTGACACCTTTATATCTACACAAAAATGTGTGAAATCAACAGTAATGAGTCCAACTCATAAAGACTGCAACATGTAAAAAGTACATGCATACCAAGCGCTTGGGCAATTAAGCTATTCCTCATTTAAAACTAAACAAAAAAGGGACTTTTTTACCACAAGGAAAAATGGTTCCATGCGGAAATCAGTAAATATAATACATAACACCGGATAGCAATCTTAAACGAACTAAATATTTTCAATATACCAGAAACTTAATTGATTCAGCTATTTGGTATGATAATAGCTCCCTAAAACATCGAAAACGGAAGTAAAAAGGTGTACGCCTAATTCACCCAAGGTAATGATTAAAAAAATTCTCCATCAAAACTTGATCGATTTTTCCAAACTAAAATTTTTTTTAAGCTAAAAACATCTGGTTTTTGAGAAGTATTTGCTTTTTCTGCAAATTGAATACCTTTTGCAACATTGGCGATAAATTGTAGCGTATTTGCTGACATTTGCGAACGATGTTGATACCCACCATTAAATCAAAACCAAAACGCATTTTCTTTATCAAAATCTGTCTTTTTTACAAAACATAACCTTCCCTTTACTTGTATTTGAGTGGTCAATCATAAACTCGAGCTGCTTTTAGCAAAATTTGCGAAAAGCAGGCATGTCTTGTGCACATAGTCTAGCACAGTTTTGTACGGGGTGTAGATGGAAAACTGTTAGCGAGTGTACGGAACGAATTTTATTTTCTGCACAAAAAATTCCGAGCATATACGTACGCTGAAGAAGGAAAAGCGATCGATGTCGGATGCAGAGATCATACAGTGAAACATTTTAATATTTTTCAAAGAATGAATAATGTTAAATAAGAAAGTTTTAAACACTAAATTGTATATCCGTATCATGAATATTAATGGTATTAGCCCGTTTCCGTTCTGCTAGACAAATGTTTATATGTGCCTTAACGTCAATTGGAAAAATATAAAACTCAGAAGACCTTATTTCATTACAAAATAGTAGAACTTTGCAGTAGAATTGTATAATTTGTCTAAAACAATAATAAGTATAGTCAAATAACTGTACATTTTAGAACATTTCAAACACAGCCAACTCTTGAAGCAATTTTGTTTATTTCATAAAAAATGTACAATACATTTGTAATAAACATTACAACAAATTACATTTAAAAAGCAAGAGTGTGGGATTCAGCAAATGATATAGAACAGATCAAATTGCATTATGTGATTATGTCACTAATAGTTGGCCTGACTCACTTCTATATCATTCTTCTAAGATAACTTGAGATAACTCATAAGACTCATTTCTACGAAGGCATTTGGTGTGAATGTGTCCATATTGTATTGCTCATATGGGGAAGTAATAAGGTTATCACCTAAAGTTATCATCTTATTTATTTGCTTAAGTTCGTCCAACATTGTGTTGATTCATTTGGGTCAGATTTAGTTTGTTAGGGTATGTAGACATGTGTTTCTGTTCCTTTGGAAGTGTCAAATCTCAAGTTATTTGCCAGCCTCATTTCACAAAAATAATAAAAAAATAACAAAAACATACTATAAACAATACATGCATTGACTAGATTTGTTTTTGATCCAAATCGTGTCCTACTGTTTTTGTTAGAAAGCAAATGGTTACATTGAATGACACATTCCCATGTTATAGTATAAATTTAAGTAATTATATAAGTTAACATTCACGTCTTTGTGTCATTCATTACATCAGAATAACTGTCAGCTCATAAAAGACTATAAACTTTAAAATATATGGGACTAAGACACCGGACACATTCTATTAATCCTTGTTCATTAAAATACTACTCCAGTTCACTAAAACTTGTTTTTCTTGCTAGACACTGTACAAAAGACAAGATTCTCTTAGCAAATTTGCAAGAAAAAGGAAATAATGCTCTATAACCAGACATATTCAGCTTCACAAAGTTATTTAGTTTGGAAAAATCGATTAGGTTATGATGGAGTAATATGTTGAAACATTACCTCGGGTGAATTCGATGTATACCGTTTTACTTTCGTTTTCGATGTTTCAGGGGCTCTTTCCGGTGAACGCTGTACAACAGTGAACATGTTTTGGTTATATCTCGTTAGTCCGTCAACCTTACTGGCCTTCATTGATAAGTTGCCAGTTTTAACCCATTTTGATGCAAGTGATATACTATTAATCCGACAGATTTCTTAAACATCTGTGAAAGACATGCGATCCTGAAGAAAAAAATTCGCATCGTCTGAGGACCAAACAAGAGGCTTATAAATATGATCCTCTTCCTACAGACATAGGCTTAGCTTGGAGAAGAAAACTAGTATACCTGTATTTGAAGCTTGTTCTTGTGCAAGTTTTCTAAGCAGGAGTTTGGCAGTAGTTTCGAGATCTTTTATTCTGGCATGTAACTCTTCTAGAGTTAAACCATCATCCTGCTGGCCGTTACAACATGCAACTCTCATCACCAAAACAACATATATCAACCAATATAACATCGTTGAAGACCTGAAAATAAAATTTGCGATTTACGTCTAAACCATTAAATTTAAAATGCTTACAAAGACCAGCCAGGACACTCTAAACATAAATATATTTAAAAATGATAAAGAAATATACATTGTACTAAGGCTAGTATTGCTAAGAAATAAATTGAAAATCGTATTTTTGCGTTGCCTTACCCGATTTGAGCGAGAAGCCGAAAGAGTATTAAACAGATATATTAAGCTTCCTACTCAACCCGTTTAACTCTTTTATGTACTTTATTATATAAATATCAAGATGATAAATTCATAGTGTATTAATTAAGAGCGATGAAACGATTATTGAATTTTAGATACGAGTATTTCTTATTCGGAACTCAAATAACTATTATGGAAACACAAAATGAGCTTATGTTCTTGAATTTTATTTGATATGCCACATTATATGTAGTAATGTTAATGTCGTTTTGGCGTGCTGTCACCTTCTGCGCAGACGATGCGTTGAATGTAAAGGACGGAACGAGATGACGCCAAATACAGGACGCCAACACGCCGAATATGGGGCAACAGTACGATATTTTTATCTTCGTGATGTCGCATTAAAATATTGTATCGGCGCTTTCATATTTTCGTTCTGTCGTGGTGTAGCTTTTGTACCGTGCCGACACGAAGTAACGAAGGAACGATAAAAACAGTGCGACAAAACGAGAATTTATAATTTTGGCGTTATTCTGCACGCTTGTATTGTCGCTATTTATTGGATAATAGTGACGTTTATATACACGCTCTTAAAAATTTATGACGAAATAATGTTTAATAAGGTTATATGGCCGTATATAAATGGTTGTTTGCAATATTACCCTCGTCTGGTGGCTTTGGTTAAATTTATATTCACAAAAAATGTTATACGGGGACATATAGCCTGTCAAATTATTTATAACCTATCATATACAGTGTAACTTCCAAATACTGGTATTTCTGAAATCCGGAAACTTCTAAAATCCGAACATTTTTTCGGTCCCAATTTTCCCTTCTTTTTTCTATTTATATAATACTTCTGAATTCCGGAACTTCTTAAATCTGAATTCCGGACGATATTTTCGTAAAATTAGAGTCAAATCTTTGATATTGAATTTCTCCAGAATCATATTAATATGCTCTCATCAGATTAAGAATAACATGTAGAATTTGAAGGTTTTAATACACAATGTTTTTAATTGACAGAAACAGACTTTAGTCATAAACTACTTAATGATATTGACAATACTATTGAAATCACCACGCAATTACGACCACTTTGTTTAAACTGAACTTGTAAAAAAAACTATTCAATAATGCATAACAAAACACATGAAAAGTAAAAAAAAATTACAATTATACTGAAAAAATAAACTAAATTGAAGAATTTTCTACCTTTAGTTTCAAACAATTTTATGAAATTGTACAATTCAATTTTTCATTTATTTTGTTTTCAACTTAATTTTCTTAAACCATTTAAAATGATCATTGCCTTCCTGTATTTGTGATTGTACAGGTTTCTATGTTACCCATATGATGATATATACCTGAATATTCTCTCGTTCTCTTTCTTTATTCGTGATGTTTTTGTTTAATATATACTTGCGTTCATAAAACTGACCCTTAATTAAGGTCCTTGATGATAATACTCAGAAATAAACATCCGACTACATAACTTTTAAACAAATTTTATGAAAAATATTAAATTCCGGTCTATACATTTAAACCTTTTCTAGGATGTAGATTTTTCAACAATTCTTTCCGAAAGGAGATACAAGATTTGATTTTTTTCTTAGTTCGCCACTGCAACCTGCTTTCTCTACAGAGAAAGGGTAAACTTAATTAAATCAGGTCCTTGATGTTTTTGAAAGTGTTAGCAGTTTCATATGTCGATTTTCTGTGGATAGTTGGTTTTAAGTCATTTTTCGTACACAGGAAAAAGAACACGGAATTAAATTATATTTTTGAAACAGATTTTACAATAAACTTACTCCCAGTCGTATAAAACTAAATTTCTTATTGACAATTTCCCAATTTCTATAACATTTCAACGACGGGCGTACGCAGTATCCAGAATCAAAATCGCATTAACGTGAACTACTGAAGAGAAAGGGAAAAGTTGTGACAAGGCATTTTGCAATACAAAATCTAGATGTAAGCACATTTTTTTGCAAAAGAAACTAAATTCATTCAATTCTGATCGTTTTTAATGACTCGATTATGTTCAGAATACCGGTTGATGAAGTTTTTGCGCTATCAGAAAGTTGGGGATCCGCGCACATCGTATGTCCCTCTTGATTTATAATGAAAAAAATGCTAAGGATAAATAACTTTCTAAATTATAAAAATACTGCCTCAATAGATAAAACAGAGAGATACAACAAACTTCATATTCGAAGGAAAAATTAAAAAAGGAAAGAATCTTCTCAAACATAAAAAATTGACAGACATATGATATTTTAATCATTATTATCGCTGTATTATACATAATTCATACCATATGTTTAGAATTGACATACAAAAATAAATTTAACTTAAGCTTAATAACAAGACTACACAATGTATTGACACAATTTCGTGTGTAGTTCGTAGTAAAAATAATTTAAAATAACATAATGGCTATCCAAATGTTCAAGGCGGGTGAACAGGTAGGATTTTTAATTTTGCTATAACTGTGTTCAATTTTATTTTAAATTGTGCAAAAATTATAGAACAAAAAATGTTTATATGTATTTGCAAAGACAGGTGAAATATTCAACAATATACAAAGACATTCAAAAGCCCAAGATAGCTCATTAATGAAAATATTTACTTTAAAGTGACTTAAACTTATATAGTTCATAACGTATTATTAATCATTTATAGTTAATATCTTATTACGTATAACCTCAATAGTACCGAATATCAATGTATGAATATATCATTTAAATTTCCCTGCAGCCATGTGACTTAATTGCGTGTCTGTTTTTGTGATTAGGTAATTTGTGGTTTTCCGTTAGTTTAGAGTCTCATTTAAATTCTGTCTATCCTAAAATATGGCCCATCAACAATATCTAAAAGTCTGTAATTGTAATAGACTCATGAATATGTATTAAGTACAAAGCACATTATACGTACTCCGTGATGGTATATGATATCATGAAATGGAATAGGATTTTCTTAATGTCTCCATTTCATTTGTATGATGCAAAACTCATGATACGATCAGCAATTGACTTACTATAAACATAAAAAGGACATGATAAATGAATGACGTCCTTGGAATTATAGATGGAAAAATGAAAATGTCATAAAGCAAACAACTATTACGAAACCTAATTTAAATAGACTTAGCTGGTCTAAACAGGGTATTATTTATGTACTTTATTGTACATAATTTTCAAGCAATATATCTTCAACAAAAAAGGCTATTCCAACAAACATATGAACAAATGGAAAAAATGGTAAACATTAAAACTACCTGAAATATTTTAATCGAGGTTTGAGGGTTTTTCAGTAATCACGTGTACGTAAATGACTGAACAAAAAATATTGGTCGTTTACATTGATAATAAGAAGACATTTATCGATTTTCTATTCTTACACCTTTTTAACATAGATAGACAATTAAATATGATACTACGTTTCTACAACAGTCATATTACATACATAACAATATAAGGGGTGCAACTCTAATAGGTAATATAAGCAATTGTAATAATGAGAGAAGAGACTAAGGTGAGTTGCATTCTTTAAAGAAAACCTGTATTACATATTGAAACAATGTTTATCGTACGACGTTTGGCTTCTAGACACTTGTCTAAACCTATTATAACGTCCTTCTAAAAATATTTTCGAATTGACTATTGCTAGGAAACAAATGGTAACAGTCACTTAACCTACCACACAAGTGGTGTTACTTTGTTGTTGTTGTTGTTGTTTATTCTTTGATTTTTTTCAAAAACTTTTAATATATTTACAAAAATGTTTCCTAAACCTTCCTTTTTTAGAACATGTTTGACTATTTTCCTGCTAGGAGTAACAGTTTTATAATTTTCAAGGAAACTTACTAAATTTAGGCGCTGAATTTTCATTTTTGAAAATAATGATACTTGTCATACAGTCTCTTGTAAGTTGTTAAATAATTATACTTCGTTTGACGAACGGAGAAGATATGTTAAGATTACATAGTGTCATTTATAGACAGTTATTTTTAAAACAGACCAAATAAATTTAATCAGTAATATGTTATCAACTTCCCAAACAAAGTGTATGCATTTTCAAATTTAAACTAGAAATATTTTTTTATATTACAATAAATTTCTTCAATACAAGTATGGTAAAAAGTTCTGTTTACGGCGCCTCTGCTATTCACATCCTTTAATTTGCCGACGCATTTTTACAAGAGCAAAATATGAGATATGTTTTCTTTTGGCGTAATATTATATACTATATTAAAAATAAAAAAAATAAGAACTGTGCAAATTACAATGATAAAGAAATCGCGAGCCGGTAAAATACTTGAATACAGGCATGCTATAAAATTATTTGTTTTATATTCATATTTATTCTTCTTATTGTAAGTTTAAATTGAATTTAAGAGTATAGACTTATGGTGTATATTAACATCATACATTTTTCTGTTTTGAAATAACCCTGGTTAAAAGTGTGTAAGCCAAACGTCTATGATTTTCGTAACTGATACAAAATATCATTGTCGTGAAATTCTGTATCCAAATGAGCAAAATTGATAATGTTTTAGCAAACTGTCAAAACTGTTAAAGGCAGTTTGAACCCTAATACTCATATGTAACTTTAAGTTTTAATATTAATTTCTTATTACAATGGTTTTCTGTTTAACTGTTGTCATTATCTCGTTATTTGATTTGTAATTTCAACAAAATTATCTCAAAAATATATACAAGATAAGCAAACCGTAATTACGAGATACATATTTAATCGATTGTTTATATTGTAGCCCGAAAAAAGACGTACGTAAAGAAGATGAAGTCAGACGTTCAACAGTGTCGGAAAAAAAATTGTTTTTAATGATAAAATTATAATAATAACAAAAACAATAATTCAAGTTTGCAGTCATTATTGCAGAGTAAATATTAATAGAGTAATATAATATTTCAGATACTTTATATTTTAATCGAAATATTTGCAATTTAAAACTAAACGCAACAATTAACTTACAAATAAACGGAATCTGAAATTCTAAATCTAAAACCAAAACATTATTACGCCAAATATTGTACAAATAAACAAAAACTAAAAAATTCAAAAATACGCAAAAACAGTTCGGTAGAGTTATATCACACACATTGCTAGTGCAATAATGTGGATGCTATTGATATATTTTTAAGAAAAATAATAAATACATATCCAAACAGCTTAAACTCTAGCAAGTTTTTTTTTCAAGTGTTTAAACAGATAAGTTAAATGATTCAAGACTTTTTAACCACAAGTGCTAGTTTCAAAATAATCATAAATAAATATATTTCTACTATTACATATATTCTTTTTGATACAAGCATTATAGTATAAAACTTTGTTTACTTTACGGTGCTATCCTAGTTTATCTACTTAAAATGTTCCTTTCGTATAATGTTATTAAAACATATACATTTGTAATATAATTTTTTCTAAAATGTTTTACATCTATAGATATATAAATACAAATTAAGAATAATATTCAGATAACTAACCTGTGTTTTTAAAATATCAGTACAGTTAACAAGCTTTTACTGCCTTTGAATACGCTTCACGTTTAAGAGATTTCTGATTTATTTAAATCGTCGACATAAAAGCCGATGCGTGTCACATGGTAATTTTATGATGAATAAGGATATTTCATAGTCCAGCCAATAAATATTGGAGGACTTGCATCATTGATTATCATACTTTTATTGGATTTATACTGTTAGGCATAAAATAAGTATTGTTTGTTTCCTCTCCCTCTACCTGCCCACTAAAGTCAGTGCTGCCTGAATTATTTTTATAACAAAAGTTTGATTTTGTTTCTGAAAACTGAAATCTGCCAAAGAGAATCTCTTCATTGATTTTGCACTGAAAATTTACAAACAATAGTGTATCTTGAAAAATTGTTTCAAGACTTTGACCACATGAACAGCATTTACAATAACATTTCTTGGAATTGTATATACAATATCTTCAAATACCATAATATGTTCAATAAAATAATAAAAGCAATTAAAATAATTTTTTTATCAACTTACCCAACCCATTGTATATACATGTCCGTTATTAATGTTAGTTTGCAACAGTATATCTCTCTTTGGTATATCAGTCACACAAATTTTAATTAATTTCAACGATTCCAAATATTTGAATGTGTCTGGTGTTACATCTGTTAAACAGATGCACGTGTTTACCATTCAAAAAGGAGAGGATCCTTTAATAATTCAATCATATCTTAAGTCATTTGCATTCAAAGCGAGCTTCGATTTTTATTTTATCTTTTCCTTCGCTAATAAATATAAAATTTTAATAAAACGCCTACAATTGATGAAAGTGAAATAGAATATTCATGTTTTATTCTCTAGAGGAAGAAGCAACTTCTTTAAGAGTTCATATTCATAAGAAACGTGAAACGTAACAGTGAATTGTCGATATAGAATATGAAAAGAAATATCAACATGGAAAGGTGGCATGCAATGAACGCTATATATGTTTTAAATCATCACACAACAAACACATACATAATATTCTATATGGCCAATATTATATACATTAAACTGATTTGAACTTAAACTCGTGTCACAAACAAAATACAAATTAAAAGTAAATAAGCCAAACTAAATTATGAAACCCGCCTTGTTAACTACTCAAGCCTTGTAACACCTCGTACATAGGTTCAGCATAGATATCACATAATCAGTGTATATTGACCAACAAATTGTGTCGTGCACTAACAGACCTATTTTAGAACTATTTTTATCAAACATACGTATGGCAATAATCAGTTTCAGAGGTCCAAACCAAAGAGAAATAAACGCTTGGTTTCTTACTTTAATATTTCTTTCTAATAACGTAACTGCACACTTTGATGTCAATATGTTATATTTTGAAAAACTTTTATAAATTAAAAATAAATATATATGACCTATTTAAACAATTTTGGATGTTTTTTTTTCGCTCGTATAAGCTTTAAAACTGTTCGTTATATACATTTTGAAATAATGTTGAAATTTTTATAATGGTGTGCAATCTTTCAATCCGTACATTGTGTAATAAAGACACATTTATAATGAATATCAAATTTAAAATTGATGTACTTGTTTCATTTTGAAATCGTCACGATCTTTGAATGTCGACCCATTGTATATACATGTCCGTTATAAATGTAAACTTGCAACAGTACATTTTCTTTGGTACATCAGTCACACAAATTTTAATAAATTTCAACGATTCCAAATATTTGATTGTGTCTGCTGTTACATTTGTTAAACAGATGCACGTGTTTACCATTCAAAAAGCGAAAGGATCCTTTCATATTTCAATCATATTTAAAGTCATTTGCATTCAAATCGAGCTTCGATTTTTATTTTTATCTTTTCCTTCGCTAATAAATATGAAATTTCAATAAAACGCCTAGAAATGATGAAATGTGAAATAGAATATTCATGTTTTATTCTCTAGAGGAAGAAGCAACTTCTTTAAGAGTGCAAATTCATAAGAAACGTGAAACGTAGCAGTGAATGGTCGATATAGAATATGAAAAGAAATATCAACATGGAAAGGTGGCATGCAATGAACGCTATATATGTTTTAAATCATCACACAACAAACACATACATAATATTCTATATGGCCAATATTATATACATTAAACTGATTTGAACTTAAACTCGTGTCACAAACAAAATACAAATTAAAAGTAAATAAGCCAAACTAAATTATGAAACCCGCCTTGTTAACTACTCAAGCCTTGTAACACCTCGTACATAGGTTCAGCATAGATATCACATAATCAGTGTATATTGACCAACAAATTGTGTCGTGCACTAACAGACCTATTTAGAACTATTTTTATCAAACATACGTATGGCAATAATCAGTTTCAGAGGTCCAAACCAAAGAGAAATAAACGCTTGGTTTCTTACTTTAATATTTCTTTCTAATAACGTAACTGCACACTTGATGTCAATATGTTATATTTTGAAAAACTTTTATAAATTAAAATAATATATATGACCTATTAAAACATGTAAATACGGTCTGGTCTATGAAAATCTGTTCGTTTTTTTCTTATTTGCTACTTAAAAGAATAATGCTTTTAGATTTTGATTTTTCAATTGTTACCGGCATACAGTATGACTGTGATTGAATTAAATATTGTAATCAAAAATAGACTTCGAATGTGTATCCGTCTATATGAAACTGAAGCGTCTGGAATGACATGCGATAAAATACAAAAAGAAATCCCTCTAGAACGCATAAAAGACAAACTTGAAACTGTTTGATTGAGCCTGAACATGGACGGTACTTGAAATCGCCAGCTAGCCGCCTAAAGCCGGCTTATTAATAATCAGAATTCAACATTTAACAATAATTGGTAGAATTTTAAACTTTGAAACATCCGCAGATGGCGGTCATCATTGAATATTCAAACTGATACGTTAGTGTCATTCCACGAAAAGCAACATTATGTTTTCCAAGTAAATAAAAAAGCCTTGATATTTGATAAGAGGATGTCTGAAAACTTTATAAATTATGCTAATGTGGTTAAAAATTGCCTTGTCCATGAGAAAATGATATTATATCCAAACAATTATAAGGCCTAGAGGTAAGGCAACTAGGATAGAGTTTTGCCTACAATTTAATACTTTACAAAAGTTCTTTGGGTCAAAAATGTTAACACTCCAAAGTTCTCGTTGCGACATAGATGTGTGCATTTAACCAAATATGTAAATCTTTTGAGCTTCTTTGGATGAATTTAACATTTCAGAAAGTAGTATTATTTCTCAAAATTTATCAACAAATAGAAAAAAATATCTAAATATTTAGAAATTCTTCAGAAAAAAATAAATATTCATAATTACAAATAAAGAATAAAAGCGGAGAAACAGCGTTTGAGCTATTTCATTTTTATTGATATTCAAAATGTCAATTGATGCTACATGCTCAATGTCAAAGATGACATGAACTATTTGTCATAATAAAGCTTTTCTGCTGCAATCTTTAATGAAGCAAATTTTACAGTAGACCTAATTGTGGTCGTTTAAAAGAGCAGCTTTTTGCATTTCTTATTTTAGACTGTTTTGATCAGAAAAAAAACAAACTTTACAAAGAGATAATTTTTCATTTAAACCCTTTCCAAGTCACTCAATTTTGGGCTTTGAAAGTGATTTGAAGTCAGCAACTTCAATCACTGATCGATGAAGCCCGTTCTGCTATTCAATTTTAGACAAAAACAGCTTAAAGTACTTAAAATAATGTAACATCTTCACCAGATTTACATTGTACTCATATTAAATAAAGCACATATCAAGACTTAAAATAAAGCATTAGGCCCATTTCATCAAAACGAACACATAGTGAATAATCAAGAACAATGCCTAAATGAACAGTGTCAATTTACAATTAAATAGTTTAAAAAACGTTTAAATTACGGTCACACCGTCATCCAGTAAATGACCAGTTTTATAAGCAAAAGAAAATTTAAATTTAAAGAATCAACGCATTGACTGTGCGCTTTAACTTTTTTGCAATTGTCGACTTTGTAGCAACGTTTGTACATATAAATGAAATGCCAAATGGAAACAAACGTCCCTTCTTCCAAACAATGCAGTACTGAGTGTGGTTTTTGTTTTGTTTTTAATTCCAACATCGCGTAACTACACATGTTGCGATATATGTATTTGGTGATAATAGTAAATAAATCATAAAACATTGAATATTCAAACATTTAACTGACGAACAATGATATAGGACATTTGTGATAATTCATTTATTCATATCATTATAATTATGAAAAGTATAGATTCAAAATGGTACAGAACCTAATTGCTTTATAGATATCATACTTGACACATAGTGTGTTTAACGGTTGTTATGGAAACAATCTTTCTGTCAAGCTTTGTGTAATAGGACATTAACACGGAAACTATTATTACTCAGTCTAGAACATGCATTTAATTGATGCATTGAGATGTGGGCACATGTAACTGTTTATAATTATACAAATTAATATAGATATTGTTTTATAATTAAATAAGGCCAATTAACATAGACTTATGTCTCAAATGTCCCAAACTGAATAGTTTCTTCTTGTTTTTAAGCCGGTGCTAGGGGGCGTTGACGGTAACTTGCATTTTCCAGTACCCAATCAATTTCAATAAAACCGAGCCTGCAACATTTTCAATGCTGTCGTGTTGGGCTTTCTTAAGGGATTTTGTTTTACTATATTTTATTGCCACAGGCTGAATAGATTCTGACGTATTATAGAACTGTTTTAAATGTTAAAGACTAAAAAGTGTTATCAATCACATAGAGATGTTTCTAATGTCTAAGATAAAATATTGTAAATTGTTCAAATGTCCCGGACTAAAAATCTTTTCTTTTCAGTCAAATTAAGATGTTTCATATGTCCTCATCTGATAAGTTTTTTTATTTACACAGACCATAATTACTTCGTGTTAAGTTTTTTCATAATTGCTTCAAAAGTCCCAAATTGAACAGCTTTCTTAGTAAATATGTAATATTTAAAATATCCCGCACTCCCTGAATTATTTCTTTACTAACATATTTAATGTTTAAGTTAACTTTTATCAGTGGCACAAAAATGTTTTCAATGTGTAAAAATCGGTGTTTTGCAGTGACATAAAAATGTTTCAAACGTCTCATTCTGGACATTTTCTGTTATGATTTAGTAATGTTTAAATATCTACAGAAAAAACAACGTCAGTAACACGATGATGTTTCAAGTGTCCCACACTAAAGAACTTCTTATATGATCAATATATGATGAATAATATTTTACACTATGACATTTAAGTAAAAAAAATATGAAAAAAAAAACAGCTTCCGTAACGTCATCTTAAGTTTCATTCTATTGTATCTAATTATATTTATTTACATCTCAAGTTACTAGCCTCCCCTATTTCACTGTTATAATACTTGCATAAAAATTGACCAAACCTTTAAATGTCGTCTTAAAAACGATCAAATCCTCTAGAATTACTACAGACAGTCTAAGAGTCAAGTAAAATTGTCAATATAATTTACTCGATTTACAACAAAGTGATAAACAAATGGCTTACGATGTTATACACACATTGAAATGGAATTATGACACTTTAATTTTAACAAAAATGTACACTGAACAGCAGATTAATAGAGAATATATTATACTAGCAGTTTCGAACAACTAGTACGCTATAATGAAGGAAATGTGAACAGTGTACTTAAAAAGTGTGCCCTAAGGAAAATACAAATGAATCAAAACATTCATGCGATGGTGTATTAGAATAATTATTGTATTGGGGATATTTACAACTAGTAAATACCCATACATTATTGATTTATTTAACTTTCAAAAGCGTCATGTTCATAGGAATGAAGGTCATCCATCATTTCCTCAGAGACTAATATCATCCAACTTTGATGACTACTTTAAATGATGGGTTCAATTCCTGAGATGGGAATAAAAGGGTAAAAATCACATAATTATTTATATCTAAACAATGAATGAAAACTTCATCGTGTGTTATTATTCTTTAATGACATTGATTAAAGATTGTACAGTGAAATAAATGAAACCCAAGGCATGCGCTGACATTTATAGAGGTCTTTTACTTGTATATTCAAACGAATACACAACAGCATCGTGCAAATGAATCATATAAACAGTACTGAGAATAATATCAGTTGCTTGGTATCCAAATGACATTGAAACAGTAGTTGGAGAAAATAAAACTGCTCATCCATCTGATTAAAATATTGGATAGTCAAACTAAACTGTATTTATACCAGGAAATGTTGTGTTTTCGTAAACAATAATGCTTCACAAATTGCTCTCTGGATAAGGCTTATAAACATAAACTCTACAACACAAACCACATTGTGTGCATATAAAATTCCAATTTTCAACGAAATAAAGTTCACAGCAGAAGAAGTTTATTTAACTAATACTATTTAATATTGTGAAATATGGTTAATGCGTAAATAAGAACTGCACAAATATAAAGTTAACTATAACTAGAAATATTTATAGGAATTATTATACTTATCACATACAAGATTGGTATCATAACTGTCAAACAGTAACTCAAATGATAAATGACAAGCGTTTACACATGAGCAGAAATACACCTAAAATGTATTGGATAAGCTCAATGTTTTCGAACGGGGCTTCAAATGTTTGGTTAAAGGAATAACATCGCGTAATCACGCGTCTTCAGATATTTTAATGTTCAGAGTTTATATGCGCTTGAATCAATCAGAAAACATAAACAATGCAAACGTCTGACGACAAACAAGGAGCATGTGAGGATAAATAACAATCATTAATGATATAATTCATGACGAAAATGACTGAAAATAACAAAAACTTTATAAATTTCTAAATATAATATCTTACACAAAGCTTGTTTAACTGAGACAAACAATCTTCCTGTCTACTGTTATATCATTAAACTTAGTTAAACTTAACGAACGTACTGAAATGTGGACGAATGTTACAATATATCCAATTTTTTCAAAGATAAAAAATATACAATGTTTTCATTAAGTTGAAAAGACAAATGAATATGAATTTTGAATGTGGACGCAAAAACAAGTCGTGTAAAAGGAAGGACAAACATGTTGGCACGATTGCCGTTTTATCAAACATGATAATCATTTACAACAGGCTTCTCTGAAGATGTCACAAGTACATTTCATAAATAATTGGCATTACGTTCATTTGCCAAATTTATCTAGGATCTAGAATGTGAATTGTAGTAAGATTATTTAAAGCAATGGCGAAATCCAAGCGTTTTACTTGCAATAGGGAAGACAAATTTCCAAAGAATTTGAAAGTTCATTACTTGTTAAAAAGCTTATTTTCACACAACTTAAATAAACTTAACCAAACTTAATGACGTTTTAACGTGGAAAATTAATAATGCTTTCCGATTGAGCACATCGGTACTGTTTAGAAAACATTAAGCTTGCAACTTAACTTAAGTTTAAATTTTTGAAAAAAATGCGCAAATCTCTGTCTAGTCACTTGCCTCACAACAGTGTAACTCTACAATGCTCTCTCACCTTGTAAATTCAAAGTGGTATTATGCCCATCTAAGTGTAAATTGATAGTGTACTGGTGAAAGTCAAAAAGAAGTTAACACCTTGCCATCATAATTGTTTTCAATTACAAAATTTATGTCTATTTCATGTTTAAAATGAATAAATCACTTGAGTTAAAGATAATTCTATAAATATCCTTTGCAATTAATCATTTACGTTCAATTGACATAAAGATTGAGACACTTTTTATATTTTAGGCAGTTGTTTTATTGTATCCTAACATGTTATATGATCATTTTTTTTGTAAATGACCATTGTTATAGTTATTTTGTTTTTATTTACAGGCATTTGAGGACAACTTGACAGTGAAATAAATAAGCATCAATTTAATTTCATAAATTTATTTATTAATAATTATTTAATAAATAGATTTAATAATAATATATGGTGATTTAGTAAACGAAATGTCACTTACTTCAATAATACAATATACACGACTCAAACTTAGACATAAGCATGATATGCCGAATTTAATTTGTTTTAAAGACTTAAAGGCCAAAAGCTATAAGAATAACATTGTTTTTATGTTGAAACAGTTAAATTGAATTGGTATACCTTTTCCATAAATATTTAAAAAAAATGATAAAAATAAGAAAATCGTTTTATTTTTTTATCTTTTTTATATTCTTATAAAACATTTCTGTTCAAAATTGTGATTGAACTCTTTGTGATTTAGTTCGAACAATTATGCGATAATTAATAATATTTTGTTCGTGAAGAACTTGAGAATTTATTTTCTACTAGTATATATAATAGAGAAGAAATATTACAAACAACATTCATAAATAATTATTTCATGGTGTCCGTGGCCGAGTGGTTAAGGTCGTTCACTTTCCCCTCACCGCTGTGGGTTCGAATCCCGACAGGGACTTTGGATTCTTTCATGTGAGGAAGCTATCTAGCTAGCTATAGAAATAATGCACGGAAGGGCACCTGAGGTCTTCCTCCACCAGTAAAGCTGGAACGTCGCGATATGACCTATACTGTGTCGATGTAACGTAAAACCCAAAACAAAAAAAAACAAAAACAAAAAATTCATGGTATGTTGTCACATAGAAAAATAAAGACTGTCCACATAGTTTTTCATGGTTATTCAGACCTTCTATCATGCACTAACCAACCTGATTTAAATAGTTTTTAATAATGCTCAAAAATTACGTGACTCAAGACAGAAAAACGCCCCTGTTACATGTATCCATCTTTAATACCTTTTTGTTTTCCTATTCTTTTCAGAACGTTGTTATTTATAAACATGACTGCAGTCATTGTCTTACATGATGACAGAACAAAAAATGTCAAGCAGGATTGAGAGATACTTGTTTTCTCGGCATATGTTTTTCAGTTTACTGTATTGAATGATCCAATTGACATCATTAAAGAATAGCTGCCGACTTCTTTTTGCCGCGCCAGTTTTTTGCAAATTCAAATCTATTTTTAAGCGCTTTAAAAAATGAAAACTATCTTAAATTGTCATATTTACTAAAAGGTTTAAAAGTTAATATGTTTTGTTTTCTATCTTTAATACTTTTTTTGTAAAAATGCATTTAAATTTTGCATTTAAATTTTTCGGCATTTTGCAATGGCAAATTACAATTACCAATGCAAGATTTTTCCTACATTTTCATGGCAATATTTTTTTTAAAACATCACAAAACATTCTAAAACTTATTCTATGACATTTTCTTGGTGCTATTGTTATGTATTTATTCTATGACATGTCCTTGGTGCTATTGTTATGTATTTAATCACAATTACATAAAAGTTTGCCAATATGGGAAAATATAATCAATGAATAAAAAGGTGAAAATTTCCAACGATTTTATATTTGAGTGTCGTCAGTTAATACGATCTAAGGAATTGAAGTTTATCGATAAATGGTATCGAATACTTGAGAAAGAGAGACTAAACATTGTGTCTGTCACATTAAAGAAGTAAGTTTCAATAGATTAATCTTGTAAATAAAACATTAACAATGTATTTATGTTTTTTATTGATATGAAAACACTAACAAACAGACAAGAACGAAATTTAAGAAATAAATTCAGAATAATATTCATAAATCTGATTAAATGGGGTTGTAGGTACTTAATTATATTTTTAGTTATCACAGCTTATGCATTTATAATCGTTTATATCTCTAATTTATCAAGGAAATACATCCCGTGTCGTCTATTACAATAATGAAAACTTACATTAAACTATAATCTGACAACAGTCTACTTATTTCTTACATGTAGATCTGATCTCTACGTATTTGTTTTGCCTTCTTTGTGATTTGGATTTCTTCCAGAAAAAGCTATTTAAGCAGTGCAATCAAACCGTCCTTTACAGGTAGACTTTAGATAAATATCAAAATATTTTGTTTGTGGAGTAAAACAAATAACTGACTTTTCTTAGAAATAAAATTGAAGTCATATGTAACAAACAAACAAACTGGAAATTAAAGATTTGTATCCAAATATTCTGCGTTATAAAATTGTGGTCAAACATTATTATAAAAGTCAATATTATGACAATTATTACCAATAAATAAATAAGCGGAAAATGGGCATAATGCCACTTAAGATTAAGTAAGTTATAATGCATTTCCTTTCAATTTAACGATTGCAAAAGCACAACGTGCTGTCTTAATGTCTTGTAAAAACTTATTAGTAAAAGAAACTTACTCTGTTTAAATGTCGTTAACGCGTTTTTACTGGACAGTCTAGGAATGATATACAGACAAGTACGAATGCACGATACAAAATTAACCCGGTTAATAAAAACACAAAAGATAGGGGACATTATATTAATTTTCTACTTATAATTTATATAATTTATAACGAATTATAAATAACTAATAATTCATATACTTTTACATATAACCAACATTGTAACGGATATCAATGCATGAATATATCATTTAAATTTCCCTATATCCAAGTGAGTTAATTATGTGTCTGTTTTTGTGATTAGGTAATTTGTGGTGTACCATTCCGTTACAATTAGATTCTCATTTAAATTCTGTATGTCCTTATGTATTGCCAATCAACAAGATCTAAACGTTATTGTCATAGACTCATGAATATGCATTAAGGATTTTCCTAATATTTCCTTTTCATTTGTATGATGTTAAACGCAAGATACGGTCAGCAATTGACTTCCTATAAACATAAAAAGACATGATAAATGAATGACGTCCTTGGAATCATGAAAATATTATAAAACAAACAACTTTTACGAGTCTAAGCTGAGTATTATTTATTTTACTTCTTCATTTGGGAGGTAAAGGAGAATTCCTTTGATTTGTAAGATATTTAATCTATTAATTCAACTACAATCACTGTTCAAACAACTGAAAACACATAGAATGGTAAACAAACTTACTATCTGAAAAATTTAATCGAGGTTTCAAGGTTTCTTCATTAATGATGTCGATGAAAATGGCCTATACAAAATTTAAAAAAAGTTGGTCATTTACATTTTATTTAATAATAATAAGATGTTTTTCGACATTTAATTCTAAAACTCATGTAAAATGTAATATGGTATTGCTTTTGTTTGTTTGGTTTCATGACACCGAAAAAGAAATATTAATAAGATGTTTTTGGCTAAAATCGGATGTTATAGATTTTTAAGCAATAAATATGTTAATTTGATTTTGTAACAGTCATAATACATGTATTACAATATCCTTAACGAGCCCCTAAATGGCACTTTAGGACTTTTAGAATTTAAGAGACTGAGATTATAGTTGGACTGTTACGAAATGAAAAATTGAGAGAATAGCTGAGTTTCATTCCTTAAAGAAAACCTGTATTTAACATTAAAACAAAGATTACCATACGTGTTTGACTTATCGACACTATTCTGAAACAATGACAAGGCCAGTATCAATCTGTTATAACATTCTTTCAGAAAAATCTTTTCCTTTTATTTCTCAAAAACGGTATGAGATAATAGATAAATAGTATTAGAAATTTATAAAAATGGAAAACAATAACCCTACTTGAGATTCGAACCCACCACCTCAGCTGAAAAAGCTTAAGTCGTTTGGTATATTCTTAGAAATGATACAAGCATTCTTCCATTACTTTAACAAATGTGTTATAATCTGCTTCTAATAGCTTTTAGATATGTATATGCATGTTCTTTAGAATGCCGAACCTTCAACAGTAACATGACCTTGCCCTTTGAACTTCACTTGTTGCTTTTCTTTTCACACAATGTATGAAGGTTGATATATCTGCCAAGTTATTTATCAATTTAGCAATCTATGACAAAGATAAAGCCCCTGGTAAGTAAAATCAAAGAAATGCTTATTTCCGACATATGACTTTATTAACGACATTGCAATTAAAACTACACATCTATATCAGGAGCATGATATAGTGTCTAACTGAGGTTGACATTTGTGACATTGCACACTAGCACAGCCCCTGGCGAAGTTACTGACCGAACGTCAGTAAAAAATATATGCAAGGAGGCTTAATGGTGTTCAACAAATAAGTATTCGTATATCTAAATACAAAATTCATTTGCCTATTCTTACATGCACATAAGAATAAAATACAATTATCAATAATAAAATATGTTTGTAATGCATCAAATAACAATTTGTGCTAATGTTTTATTTGACATCCTTATATTTATTTACTTTGAAATGGTTCATTTGTCATTATAACGTCATTTCCATCCTCTCCTTTATTTGCAATATAATCATTTATATCATTTTTATATTTATACTACTTTTTGTTTTAAATGAAATGAAGATTGTAGACATGCAGTACATATTTAATTTCACTTTTAACTTTTGTTTTGAATTAACCCTAGTTTAAAAAATCTTTAGCCTAATGTACAGTATATGATGATATATAATATCATTGTCATAAAATTCTGTAGCCAAAGTTTGTTTAATAAATGTTTAATGGCAGAGCGAACTCTAACAAGTAACTGTGAACCGAATTATTTATTCCTTAACCAACAACAACAATATGAACCGTATGTTTGCTGTTTGTGAATAACTGTTATCTTTATCTCGTTTTTATCATCGTATTTAATGTTGTAATTTCATCAAAATTATCAAAAAGTTCAAGGTAAGTATCGGATTGTTACGACATATCATTCTGAGTGTAATTACCAGAAAAATATTATATCGAATGTATTTGTTGTAGCACGGAAAAAGACATTCGTAAGAAAGATGACGTTTGACGTGCAACGGTCACGCAAAACAAAACAAAATGTAGTCATTATTATGATATTTTAATAACATTTAACCATGTAGTACAAAAGGCACCGATTAACTTAATTGTAAATTAACATGTACATATACAACATAAAAAAATAGAACAAACACCCAAAATTTACAAACACGGAATAATAGAAATTAAAATATATGCCAAAAATAGTTCGGCATAGTTATATTACAAAACACTGTGAGTGATATGTTGTGGGTGATATTAATATATTCGTATAAAATAAATAAATACATATATTTAACAGCTTAAACTCTAGCGAGTTTTCCAAGTATTTACACATATTATGTAACATAATGTAAGACGTTTTAACGACATATACCAGTTTAAAAAAATGTGTTATTATTTTTATTATTACCAAATAAAGTCGTTTAGATACATGCATCACTGTATAAATAATTTAATAAACGACTTAGTTTTCTTTAAAAGGGTCCTTTCGTCTAATTTTGTTAAGAAAATATTATTATATATTTTTTCTAAAATGTTTTATATAGATATATAAATATAATTTAGGAATAACATTAAAAAACTTACCTGCGTTTTAAAAATATCAGTGAAGTTAACAAGAATTTACTGCTTGAATATGCTTCGTGTTTAAGAGATTTCTGATTTATTTAAATCGTCGACACAAAAGCCGATCCGTGTCACATGGTAATTTTATGACGAACAAGGATATTTCAAAGTTCAGCCAATAATATTGGAGGACTAACATCATTGGTTTTTATACTTGTATTGGATTTATACTGTAAAGTCCAAATAAAAGTATTGCTGGGTTTCCCTCCCTCTACCTACCCACTAAAGTCAGTGATGCCTGAATTATTTTTATAACAAAAGTTTGTTTTGCTTCTAAAAAATGTGAAATCTGCCAATGAGAATCTCTTTATTAATTTTGTAATATATTTTTGCACTGAAAATAAAAAAAAACCCATCTAGATTGTATCTTGAATAATATTTTCAAAACTTTGACCAAATGAACATTCATAATTGCATAACTTTGAAATTCATGAACTTCAAATAACATAATTATCATGTTCAATAAAATAATAAAAGCAATTTAGATATAAACTTTTCTGTTATCAACTTACCCTTCCAAAACTGGCATGGTTCACTGGAGGGAAAAAAGATATATTAAGGTTGGCTTCAAAATGCATATCTGTAACCTGTCTTAATTTGAACCTGCATATTTGCCAAACAGAATTATGTTTCGGGAAAATAAATTTCGATACAATGAATGTTTTCTGTTATGTTACGCCTGGTTTACAAGTATCTGCAACCTTCCTATACTTGTTCGTCAAATAAGCAGACACAGACACAAATTTATCATTCTCTATTTTACAATGTCACCAACTGCATTTATCAGTGATTGTCTATAAGGGCCTATATAGTTGCAGTAGTTAAATGCTATTACTGCGGCTGGATAAAATGCAAATAAACACATAAAATAACAATAATTACTGCGGTACAGTGTCACACAATTATAATTCATTTAATGTACCAATGCATTAATTCACGATATGAAACATTCATACAAGACAAAACGGTTATCAAAGATAAATATAACAGCAATTACTATGGAGTAGTGTCACTCAACTACGAACTATTAAAAGTGCACCCATGCATCAATTGACAATATATAACACTCATACCCGAAATATAGTTGATTAATCAAAGTGTTGAACAAACAAGGGATTCGATCGATTGAATTGAATTTTATATACCCGTATGTTACTCCGAAACGCTTTGACAATTGGAAACTTTCGAAATGTTCCAGTCTTTTACTTTGGACCTTCCGGACAGGAGCTTACTTGAGTCTTTAATATAGGTAATTATCAGGAATTAAAATAAACCTTATAATTTTTTTTTAATTTGGATGTATTTTCTCTCAGGTACAAATTAAAACAGCCAGTTTTACAAATTTTGAAATAATGCCTAAATGCTTATAATGGCCAGAATTTTTTAATTCGTACATTGTGAAATAATCACACATTAAACATGAATATTACATTCAAATTCCTTTTATAATCGGCATTATGTTTGAATTTTAATGTTTGCGACAGCCTAATGCATATATGTCCGTTATTAATGTAAACTTGCAAAAGAATATCTGTCTTAAAGTTTGAGCAATATGTCTTATTGTCAGTATCAGTATAAGTCAAACATATTTTGATAACTTTCAACGATTCCAAGAATTTGAATGTGTTTGTTGTAACTTCAATCAGTTGTAGCTGTTCAACAGATACACATATTTACCATTCAAAGAACGAGGGATATCGTTTCATAATTCAATCATATATTAAGTCATTTGCATTCAAAACGAGCTTCGATTTTTATTTTTATCTTTTCCTTCGCTACTAAATATAAAATTTCAATATAAAGGCAAGAATTGATGAAATGTGAAATGAAATATTCATGTTTTATTCTCTAGAGGAAAAAACAACTTCTTTAAGAGTGCATATTCATAAGAAACGTGATATTCTCAGACGTAGCAGAAATGGTCAATATTATAGAATATGAAAACAAAGATCAACACGGAAAGGTGACATGCAATGAACGCTATATATGTTTTAAATTATCGCACAACAATTCTATATGGCCAATGTTATATACATTATACTGATTTGAACTTAAACTTTAATGTTGTTATATTTTTTTGGTTTTTCGGGATCATTGATGAGAGCACTATTTAGTGTTTAGAATTGAGTACCGCTCAGTACCGCTGAGTACCGCTCAGGCCAATGCTATTGGGCGTGAGGGATGTTGCACTTATTCATTATCCCTCATGTACATACTCAAACAAAACAAGTCTGCAATTTTCAAGTAATTTTATTGTCATTCATGCTTCCGAGGGATCATTTTGTTTCCAGATTTTTAAAATAGTGGATAACAAAATATATAACTCCTTAAAAATTATATAAGTCAAACTAATTTTTTGAAATGCGTCTTTTGAACTACTCAAGGCTTGTTATAATACACACATTATCAGCACTGCAAGTTAATGTTCAAACTATGACCAAAGAAATTGTTTTGTCCCAGGTTTTAATGAGTATCTTCAAACGACCTTTATCAAGACAAGTTTATTCAAAGTTTAATCATATTGAAATTGACAACTAAATAATAGTTTGCGTATTAAATTTTAAATTAATAGTTTTTGGTTTATATATGCTTGGCACATGTACCCCATGTACCCCATTTCTATTATTTGTTCGTTTATTGTTTTCACGTATGGACTATGAGTATATTCATTATGTTCGTTAACACCTGGTCACTTATTAATTAATTATCTATCTATTAATTAACAACTGTTTTAATGTAATCATCAACTTAAAACATTATCTAAATGATTCTCAGTGTCCACATTCTTACATAATCTTAATTTTAAGTTCTTACTAATTCGTTAAAGCTTATTTCCTTAATGGAAAATGGCAAAATTACTTTTGTTGCAACAGTAACTAAATGTAAATGACTCAATGTTGACACATGAGCAGCAGGAAAAATAATAGGAAACAAGTTGAGTCATTATGATTAAATGAGCGCATTGTTTTTTATGTTGCATTTGTAACATTGTCTTTGACATTGATAATTTCTACTCCGATCTCAAGTAATGTCATTGTCTTAGCATTGCTTACGATGTTTTTTTAACCTTTGCTAGCCGGTGGAAACTGATTCTACTCAGTGACTAGTAAAGACATCAGGTGGTACATTTGTGCAATTTCTGTTTTTTTTAGTAGATATACTCGTACATCGTATATGTTTTGAAAAGTTCCCATTAATGAAGAATGGTTTTTACATTATAAGACTGACACAAGTCATTTTTTATAATTATAAAGCGTAAAAGTTAAGGGCGGTTTATATATAAAATTTCTGTCATATGATATATATCACATAGTATTTAAATAACATTTTGGGGTAGCTACATAAATAGATTTTATATCATTCATATAAATGAACTGACAAATTATAGAGATGTTCATTCAAATAAGCTACCTGAGCTAAACCTTGAATAAAAACAGTACATTCCACCATCTCAAATTAGTCAACGTTTGCAAAACAGGATACGGCAAAATAAAATTAAAGGCTACCTTTTTTTTAGTGTTTATTCTTATTTATTTATTTGTTTTTGGTCAATAACATATATTTGGTCATAGATTTATGTATTTATGTCGACAAATTTATTTCTCTAAGATGTTTTTATTCTAAAAGTACATTTTTATTAATGTTCATAAAATGAAGAACACTTATCAATTTTGAAGCAACGCAAAACTAATGAAACAAGTCACTTATTGCAAATCGATGAGCTTAACTTACTTTTATGTGTGCAGCAAGTTACTCCCTTAACGTAATAAAAAGGCACCGGCGATATTGAAAGGCATACGATTGGGTATTGGTGCGTAACGAAATAAGCATTTAATACATGTAACACCACGCTGATGGGTCCAGCACAAACGTCACTAAATTTATATATATTGATTAACCATTGGTTTTGTGCATTTACAAAACTATCATTCATTAGCATTTGGTAATTAACAGCTGTAGAGGTCCAGACCAAAGAATAATTTTAACTTGTATACTTCTTTATAAGAACTAGTAAGCTATACAATGATTGCTTTATCTTATATTTTGTAAAACGTTTTATGAATTAGATATAAATGTAAATGACTTTCTGATTATTACAGTCTGGACTTTGCGTCTCACCTGCCACAATATTCCTATTTTAAATTAACTATTGAGTACATACAATCTTTTATGTAATGTTTTATTTGTTTTTTCTTCTTCTAAATTTATTTTGTACATAAGGAAAATAATGTGTTCATATAGATATTGTAATATTTATAAAGGAATAAAAGAACAAAAAAGAATGATCTCTATCATTATTCGTCTGTAATGAAACTGAAGCGTCTGTAACTGCATGCGATAGAGCTAAGATATTTAATATGTAACATTGCAACAGTGGATTTCTGTGGACGTTATTAATCATGCCAAATGTGGTTAAAAGTTGCCCTATCTACGGGGTGACCGTCACTTTTGCTATTTGTATTATATCCAAAAGTTACTATGACTAAGGGGTTAGGCACCTAGGATGTAATTTTGCAATGGTCTCTACAAGAGTTCTTTACTTTATTTTATTTCTATTGATATTCAAAATGTCCATTGACGCTACATGCTTCATGTCAAAGTTGACATGAAATATTTGTCAAAGTATTGTTATTCTTTAAGAGTTTAACAGCTAAAATCTTTTATAAAGTAAATTTTACAGTAGGTCTAGTTGTGGTAGTTTAAAAGAGCATATTTGTGGTTTTCGTATTTCAGATTGCTTTGTTCAGAAAAAAAACCCCAAACTTTACAAAGAGATAATTTTCATTTAAATTCTTTCGAGAATATATCCTTTCAATAAGATAAAGCCACTCAATATTGTGCTGGGCAAGTGATTTAAAGTCAGCAACTTCAATCACATATCCATGAAGCCCCTTCTGGTTCTCAGTTCTAGACAAAAACAGCTTAAAGTAGTTATTATAATTTAACATCTTCAACCAATTCACATTGTATTCATTAGAATAAAAGACAAATCAAGACTTAATAATAAAGCATCAAGCTCCTTTCATAGAAAAGAAGACATATTGAATTATCAAGGACAATGCCTAAATGATAAGTGTCAATTTACAATTAAAAATAGTTTACGAAACGTGTCAATTACGGTCAAACCGTCTGACGGTAAATGACCAGTTTTATAAGCATTAAAATACTAAAGTTTAAAGAATAAACACATTGATTGTGCGCTTAAACATTCTTCGCTATTGTCGACTTTGTACTTGACAGTACCGTTCATGAACAGGCTCAATCAAACCAAGCCTACAACATTTTCAGTTTTGCCGTTTTGGACTTTCTTTGGGGATTCTTTTTTTTCTCTATTTTGTAGCAACGTTTGTACGTGTAAATTAAATGCCGAAACGGAAGCAAACTTCCCTTCTTCCAAACAATACAGTACTTTAGTGTGCCTTTTCATGTTTAATTCCAACATCGCGTTACTTGCATGTTGCGATATATGTATTGTGGTGATCATAGTTTAAATAAATCATAGAACGTTGAATATACAATCATTTAACCGACGAACAATGATATATGACATTTGTGACAATTCATTTATCATTAAATTGTAATTATGAAAAATATAGATTAGAAATGGTACAGAACCTAATAACTTTATGAATATCATACTTCACACATATTATGTTTAACGGTTGTTATGGAAACAATCTTCCTGTTAGGACATTAACACGGAAACTATTATTACTCAGTCTGGAACATGCATTAATCATGCATTAAATTGATGCATTGAGATGTGGGCAAATGTAACTGTTTATAATTATACAAATTAATATAAATATTGTTGTTAAATAAGGCCAAGTAACATAACTTATGTCTCAAATGTCCCAAACTGAATAGTTTCTTCAGAAACATACAATGATAGTTTAAATGTCCTAAATTGGACAGTTTCATCTGTAACATATCCTAGTGTTTCACCTGTCCTAAACCTTACAGGTTATTCAGTAACATTTTCAATTGTTCCAAACTTAAATTAGTTAAATCAGTACATACGAATGTTTCAAATGTCTCAGACTGAACAGTTTCTTTAGAAAGATATCAATATTTTAAATGTCCTATGCTTGATTTTTTTAAATGTTCGACACTAAATATTTTTATGAATAAAATGTTTATTTCATGTGTACGGTTTCTCCAGTGAAGGCATGTTTGAAATGTCTAAATTTAAAAATTTCTATCATTGAAACAGAAAATTCTCACTGTCCTAGTTTGAACAGTTTTCTTAGTAAATATGTTATGTTTAAAATACCCTGCACTCCCTGAATTGTTTCTTCAATAAAATATATAATGTTTTAGTGTTCCGGACTGTACAATTTTATCAGTGACATAAAAAAGGTTGTCAATGTTTTAATTTGAAGACTTTTTCAGTGACATAAAAATGTTTTAAATATCTCGTACTGAACGTTTTCTGTTGTGATATAGAAATGTTTAACAGTTTAACAGTTTCAAACAATGTGAACACAGAAAGCATTTTTTTCAGTGACAAGATGCTGTTTTGAGTGTCCCACACTAAACAACTTCTTATATGATGAATGTATGATGAATAATATTTTACACTATGACATTTAAGTAAATATATGAATAAATGACAAACAGCCTCTAGATCTGTAAGTACAACTTACAGTTCATTTTATTGTATCTATTTATATGTTAATTCATTTCAAATTATTATAACCCCTTATTTTACTTTTATAATACTTGACAAAAAATTGACCAAAACATTTAACTGTCATCTGATAAAACAATAAAATTCTCTAAATATCAAACAGACAGTCTAAGAGTCAAGTAAAATTGACAATATAATTTCCTCGATTAACAATAAGGTGATAAACAAATGGTTCACGATGTTATACACACATTTAAATGAATTTATGACTGTTCAAATCTAATAAAAATGATCACTGAACAGCAGATGAATAGAGAGTACATTATATTATACTGACAGTTTCGAACAACTACGCTATAATGTAGGAAATGTGGACAATGTAGTGAAAAAGTGTGCCTAAAGGGAAATGAATAAAATCATTCACGCGATGATGTATTAGAATAATTATTGTATTGGGGATATTTACAACTAGTAAATACCCGTACATTATTGATCTATTCAACTTTCAAAAACATCATCGTTTAAAGGAATGACGGTCATCCATCATTTCCAAGGGTTTTTATGGGTATATTTTACACGAATACCACAACAGCTCATGCAAAATGAAACATTTAAACGGTGCTGAGAATAATATCAATTGTTTGATATTTAAATGACATTGAAACAGAAGTTGGAAAAATAAAATTTCTTATTTACCTGATCCAAAAATAAGATAGTCAAACATATACTGATTTTCGGCTTACCATTGCCTTCCAAATAAACATAATTACTTCTTAGGTTGTAATTACAAATTTCAAGCTACGAATGTTTAAATTTCAATGTATAGATTTGAAAATTATAGTTTACATAAAACACGCATTCAACTAGATAAATGTGCGTTATAATTTTTGATAGATCTACTGCAAATGTATAAAGAGCAAAACTAATCCTAATAAATGTTTCAAAAAATGATAAAAGCAATAGAGTTGTTTTTTTAAACAATTTTTAACATTCTTTAAACATTTCTATAAAAAATTGTGATTTAGTGCGAACAATTATACGATAAATAATAATATTTTGTTCAAGAAGAACAATTTATTTTCTGCTATATTTTATAGATAAGAAATATCAGATCATGTATCTCACATTTACAAACAACATTTATATCTAATTTTTTCATAGTTTGTCACATGAAATACTGAAGACTTTCCATCTAGTTTTTTTATAGTAAAGTTATACAGACCTTCCATATCATGCGCAAACCAACCTACTTGAAATAGTTTTTTAATAATGCTCACATATTATAGACCCAATACAGAAAAACGCCCTTCCATGTAGACATCTTAAATCACTTTATATTTTCTTATTCTTTTCAGAACGTGTCGATTTATAAACATGATTACAGTCATTGTCTTACATGATGACAGAACAGACATATGTCAGATACTTGTTTTCTCTGCATATTTGTATCAGTTAACCGCATTGAATGATCCAAACGACATAGTTAAGGTGATAGTTTCAAACGAATTTATTTTTGAGTTTCATCAGTTAATACGAATAGGAATTAAAGTATATCGATAAAAGGTACAAAAAACGTGTCACATTAAAGAAGTAAGAAGTAAGTTTCAATAGATTCTTCTTGTCTGTACTACATTAAACAATGTATTTATGTTTTTTTTAACTCGACATGACATATCATAAACTTATATAAGATATTTTTAAACAGACAAAAACGTAAATAAAGAAACTAATTTAGATTCATATTCATAGATTGATTTATGGTGGTTGTTGGTATTTAATTGATTTTTAGACGTGAATTATCGTTTATATCACTAGTTTAATAAGGAAATACATACCGTGTCGTCAATGAAAACTTACATCAAACTACAATCTGATTAAAGTCTACTCATGTCTTAAACCCCTGTCACACTAGGACGGCGTTCTCACGGCGTCCAAAGAAAATTCAGAACGCCGAGGTGAGCGCAGTAAGATCGCAAACATCGCCACAGCATCGCTGTAGCATCGTAGTGGCATCGAATAGAACGCCGACCAACGGCGCGCATTTTGAACATGCTCAAAACAAACGCCGTCGCTCGGCGTTCTAAAATGAGCGCAGTAGCATCGCAGTAAGGACGCCGTAGCAACTCAGTAGCATCTCCTACAACGCAACAGGAGCGCTGCGAAAGCGCAAAAGGAACGCCGAATGAACGCCGTGGTTATCCACGGCGCTTGTACGGAGACTGTGCGACGTCTTTACCGCGCTTAAACTGCGTGTGTACGGCGCTTTCACGGAGCTTTACGATTTCAACGCAGTGTGAGCGCCGCGAGAGCGTCGTATGAGCGCAGTAAATGCGCAGTGAAAGCGCAAAGAACGTCATAGAAGCGAAGTCCGAACGTAGACAATCGCCAACTAAAACGCCATCGAAGCTCCGTAGCATCGCCATGATCGCCGTGAGCACGCCGTGAAGACACCGTGCAGTCTTCATAACATCAACAATATTACATATTTTATTGGGACCTCGCGGCGCTTTGTTAAATTTAACAACGCCGTGCGAACGCAGTGAAATCGCATTCTAGTGTGACAGGGCCTTTACATGTAGATCTGATGAGCTCCACAGTATTTGTTTTGCCTTCCTTGTGATTCGGATTTCCCGAAAAAGCTATTTTAGCAGTGCAATCAAACCGTCCTTTACAGGTAGACGTTACATGAAATATCAAAATATCTTTGTCTGTGGAGTAAAACAAATTACTGATATTTGTTAAAATTAATTGAAGAAATATGAAACAAACTGGAAATAAAATATTTCTATTTCTTACACATTTTGCATAATAAATCATTGGTCAATCAACATTATAAAAGTCAATATTATGAAAAAATATTACCAATTCAGCACAGACAGCGAAAAAATAGCAATATGCTATTTTAGATTAAGTAAGAATGCAATTCACTTCAATTTAACGATTGAAAAAGCTCAGAGTTCTTTCTAAATGCCATGTAAAATCTTATAAGTAAATAAAACTTCTTCTGATTAAATGTCTTTAACACATTTTTACTGGACGACCTAGGCATGATAAATTGACAAGTACGAATGCACGCTACAAATTTAACCAAGTAAATAAAAAACAATACACAGGGAACATTACATCAATTTACTACTTATAATTTATATAATGTATAACGTTTTATAAATTTACTTAAAATTTATATCTTATTACTTATAACCAACATTGTAACAGATATCAATGCATAGGTATAACAATTAAATTTCCAAAGTGAATTGTGTGTGTGTCTGTTTTTGTGATTATGTAATTTGTGGTATACAATTCCATTAGACATGTTTAGATTCTCATCTAAATTCTGTCTGTCCTTATGTACGACCCATCAACAAGATCTAAAAGTATGTACTTGTAATAGACTCATGAATATGTATTAAGTACAAAGCACAGTATACGTATTCTGTGATGGCATACGATAAAAATTATCATAACATGGAATAGGATTTTCTTAATGTCTCCATTTCGTTTGTATGATGTAAAACGCAAGATACGATCAGCAATTGACTGATTATAAACTAAAAAAAAGACATGATAAATGAATGACGTCCTTGGAATTACATAGGATGGTAAACAAACTTACTATCTGAAATATTTTAATCGAGGTTTCAAGGTTTCTTCAGTAATGACATCGATGTAAATGGCCTATACAACATTTATAAAAAGTTGGTCATTTAAATTTAAAGCAATTAATATGTTAATTTGATTTTACAACTAACGAGCTTCTAAATGGCACTTTAGAACATTTAGAATTTGAGAGATTGAGAGAATAGTTGAACTGCAAGGAAATGAAAAATTGAGAGAATAGCTGAATTTCATTCCGTAAAGAAAACCTGTATTTCATATTAAAACAAAGTTTATCGTACGTATTTGACTTATGGACACTATTCTGAATCTATGATAAGGCCAGTAACAATCGTTAATAACATCCTTCCAGAAAAATGTTTCCTTTTATTTCTCAAAAACGGTATGAGATAATAGATAAATAGTATTAGAAATTTATAAAAATGGAAAACAATAACCCTACTTGAGATTCGAACCCATCACCTCAGCTGAAAAAGTCGTTTGTTATATTCTTAGAAATAATACGAGCATTCTTCCTTTACTTTAACAAATTTGCTGTATTCTACTTCTAATAGCTTTTATATATGTATAATGCATGTTCTTTAGAATGTCGAATCTTCAACAGTAACATGACCTTGATCTTGAACTTCACTTGTTGTTTTTGCTTTTCACACAATGTATGGAGGTTGATATATCTGCCAAGTTATTTATCAATTTAGCAATCGATGACAAAGATAAAGCCACTGGTAAGTAAAATGAAAGAAATGCTTATTTCCAACATGTGACCATATTAAAGACATTGCAATTGAAACTACACATCTATAGCAAGAGCATGATAAAGTGTCTAACTGAGGTTGACATTTGTGACATTGCACACTAGCACAGCCCCTGGCGAAGTTACAGACCGAACAACAGTAAGAATATATCCAAGGAGGCTTAATGGTGTTCTCGTATATCTAAATACAATTCATCCCAAAACCAAAATTCATTTACCTATTCTTACATGAACATAAGAATAAAATAGAATAAAAATAATAAAATGTTTTTGTTAATGCAGTGAATTACAATTCGTGCTAATGTCTAATTTGACATCCTTATATTTATTTACTTTGAAACGGTTCATTTGTCATTTTAACGTCATGTCCATCCTCTCTTTTATATGCACTATAATCATTTAATATATCATATTTATACTACTTATTGTTTTAAATGAAGTGAAGATTGTAGGCATACAGTATATATTTAATTTCACTTTTAACTTTTGTTTTGAATTAACTCAGTAAAAAGAATCTTTAGCCAAATGTATAATGATGATATGAAATATCTTTGTCATATAATTCTGTACTCAAATTTTGTTAAATCAAATGTTTAATGGCAGAGCGAACTCTAACAGGTAACTGTGAACCGAATTATTTATTCCTTAACCTACAACATGATTACAAAGAACCGTATGTTTGCTGTTTGTGAATAACTGTTGTCTTTATCTCGTTTTTTATCATCTGATTAAATGTTGTTATTTCAACAAAATTATCAAAAAGTGCAAGGAAAGTATCGGATTGTTACGACATATTATTCCGTAATTACCAGAAAAATATTATATCGACTGTATTTGTACTGCAGTTGTAGCACAGGAAAAAGGCATCCGTAAAAAAGATGACGTTTGACGTGCAACGGTCACGCAAAACAAAAAAAATGTAGTCTTTATTATGATATTTTAATAACATTTTACGATTTAGAACAAAAGGCAACGATTAACTTAATTGTAAATTAACATATAGTTATACAACATAAAACAATAGAACAGACGCCCAAAATTTACTAATAAGGAATTATAAAAATTAAAATTTATGCCAAATATACTTCGGCATAGTCATATCACAAACACTGTGAGTTATATATTGTCGGTGATATTAATATATTAGTATAAATTAATGAATTTAACAGCTTAAACTCTAGCGAATTTTCCAAGTATTGGACATATATAACACATTTTATATTTACATAATGTATGACATTTTAACGACATAAACCAGTTAAAATAATGTGTAATTATTTTTATTATTACTAAATATAGTCGTTTAGATACATACATCACTGTATATATAATTTAATTAACGACTTACTTTACTTTAAAAGGGTCCTTTAGCTTCAATTTGTTAAGAAAATATAATATAATTTTTCTAAAATGCTTTACATAGATATCTAAGTATAATGTTAGAATAACATTTAAAAACTTACCTGCGATTTTAAAATATCAGTGAAGTTAACAAGAATTTACTGCTTGAATATGCTTCGCGTTTAAGAGATTTCTGATTTATTTAAATCGTCGACACAAAAGCGGATGCGTGTCACATGGTAATTTTATGACGAACAAGGATATTTCATAGTCCAGCCAATAAATATTGGAGGACTCACATTATTGGTTTTTATACTTTTATTGGATTTATATTGTTAAGGCCAAATAGAAGTATTGTTGGATTCCACTCCCTTTACCAACACACTCAAGTCAGTGCTGTCTGAATTATTTTTATAACAAAAGTTTGTTTTTGTTTCTGAAAAATGTGGAATCTGCCAATGAGAATCTCTTCATTGATTATGGTTATATAGTTTTGCATTGAAAATTAAAAAAAAAACTAGAGTGTATCTTGAATAATATTTTCTAAATGAACAACATTCATAACTACATTTCTTTGAAATTTATGAACTTCAAATAACATAATTATCATGTTCAATAAAATAATAATTTTTGTTTAGATATTTTATTAAACTTTTTTTGTTATCAACCTACCCTACCAAAACTGGCATGGGTCGCAGGAGGGAAAAAAAAAGATATGTTAAGGTTGGCTTCAAAATGTATATCTGTAACCTGTCTTACATTTGGATCTGCATATTTGCCAAACAAAAATATGTTTTGGGAAAATAAATTTCGATACAATGAATGTTTCCTGTCATGTTACGCCTGGTTTACAAGTTTCTGCAACCTTTCTATACTTGTTTGTCAAATAAGCAGACACAGACACAAATTTATCATCTTTTATTTTACCATGTCATCAACAGTATTTATCAGTGATTGTCTATAGGGGCCTATATATTTGCAGTAGTTAAATGCAGTAGTTAAATGCTATTACTGCAGATGATATAATTCCAATAAACACATAAAATAACAACAATTACTGTGCAACAGTGTCTCACAATTAAAATCTTTTTATTGTATCCATGCATCAATTGACAATATGCATTCATACCAGAAAAAAGACTGTCATCAAATGCAAATATTACATCAATTGTTATGGAGTAGTATTCATACCAGAAAAAAGACTGTTATCAAATGCAAATATTACATCAATTGCTATGGAGTAGTGTCACCTAATTACAAATTTTTAAATGCACCGATGCATCAATTAACAATATAAAACATTTATACCAGAATAATAGATAGCTGATTTATCAAAGTGTTGAACGAACAAGGGATTCAAGCGATTAAATTGAACCTTATTTTCTCGTATGTTACACATTAAACGCTTTGAAAATGAAAAACTTTCGAAATGTTCCAGTCTTTCATTTTGGACCTTTCTTACAGAAGATTACTTGAACCATGAATACATGTAATTATCAGAATTATCAGGGATTAAAACAAATAGTTCATAGAATTTTAATGTTGAGAAGAATGTATTTGAAAAGATGTTGAAATGTTTTAAATGGCCTGTTTTCTTTATATTCTTACATTGTGTAACGATTACAAATTCAAAATATATATTGAATTTAAAACTGTTGTACTTGTCACGATATTTGAATGTAAATGTTTGCGACAACCTAATGTATATACATGTCCAATATAAATGTAAGAATATCTGTCTTTGAGAAATATTACTTTTTGCAGTATCAGTCAAACAAATTTTGATAAAATTCCGCAATTTCAAATATTTGAAAGTGTCTTCTGAAACTGTAATAATGTGTATCTGTTTAACAGATACACGTGTTTACAATACAGAGAAGGAGATGATAGTTTCATAATTCAATCTTATATTAAGTCATTTGCATTTAAAGCGAGCTTCGATTTTTATTTTTATCTTTTCCTTCGCTAAAAAATATAAAATGTCAATAATTTGGCTAGAATTGATGAAATGTGAAATGAAATATTCATGTTTTATTCTCTAAAGGAAGAAGCAACTTCTTTAAGAATGCATATTCATAAGAAACGTGATATTCTCAGCGGTACAGTGAACTGCGATATAGAATATGAAAACAAATATCAACGTGGGGAGGTGACATGAAATGAACGCTATATATGTTTTAAATTATCACACAACAAACATATGGTCTAATAATCTAAATGAATCTCAGTGTCGACATTCTTACATAATCTTCATTTTAAGTTCTCACTCATTCATTGGTTTTTATGTTGAATTTGTAACTTTGTCTTTGACATCGATATTTTCTACTTCGATCTCAAGTGACGTCATAATACAATTTGCTTAGTAATACGTAGTTTTTTTTACCTTAGTAAGCCGGTGGAAACTGATTCTACTCAGTGACTAGTACAGGCCTAGATAAGGTGGTACATTTATGCAATTTCCGTTTTTTTAGTAGAAATACAATGTATATGTTTTTACATTATAATATTGACAAGTCACCTTTAGATAATTTAAAGCGTAAAAGATAAGGGCGGTTTATACATTACATTTTAAAATCATTATATAAACTAGACAAGTTCATTCTGTTCAGCTATAATCATATAAAATTTAGTTCATATGATACATAGCACATAGTATTTTTTAACATTTTGGGAGTAGCTACTTAAATAGACTTTATATCATTCAGTCAACGTTTGAAAAACAGGATACTGCAAAAGAGTAAAGGTTACCTTTACATGTTTAGTGTTTATTTAATTGTTTTTTGGTCAATAACAGTTATTTGGTCAACGATTTCTGTATTTCTGTCGACACATTTATTTCTTTAGGATGTATTTTTTCTAAAATTACATTTTTATTAATGTTCATACGATGAGGAAAACTTTTATTTATTTTGTAGCCACGCCAAACTAATAGTCAGTTATAATTGCAAATTTATGACTAACTTACTTTAATGTGTGCAGCAAGTTACTCCCCTAACGTAATAAAAAAGACAAATATTGAAAGGTACACCATTGGGTATTTTGATGCGTAACGAAATAATCATTTAATACATGGAACACCATGCAGATGATCCATCACATACCACGCTAAATTTTTATATATATTATATTGATTAACCAATTGTGCATCTACATCGCTGCCATTTATTAAGCATTTGTTTATTAACAGCTGTAGAGGTCCGAACCAAAGAATAACTTTAACCTTTATATTTCTTTATAAGAACTAAGCTGTACAATGATTGCTTTATCTTATATTTTGTAAAACGTTTTATACATAAAGAATATTATGTAAATGATTATTACAGTCTGGCCTGTGCAATTCACCTGCCAACAATAGTCCTATCTTAAATTAACTATTGAGTATATAAAATCTTTTATGTTTTAATTTTGTTCTTCTTCTAAATTTATTTTCTACTTAAGAAGAATAATGCTTTTAAAATTAACATTGTTACTGGCACAACGTATGACAGTCTTTCATATAGATATTGTAATATTTATAAAAGAATAAAAGGACAAAAAGAATGATTTCTATCATTATTCGTCTGATATGAAACAGAAGCGTCTGTAACTGCATTCGATATTGCTCATATATTTGATATGTAACATTGCAACAGTGGATTTCTGTGGACGTTATAAATCATGCCAAATGTGGTTAAAAAATGCCCTATCTACTGGGTGACCTTCACTTTAGATTATCATATTCAAAAGTCACTATGCCTAGGGGTTAGGCACCTATGGTGTAGTTTTGCATGGATGTAGTTTTACAATGGTCTCTACAACAGTTCTTTACGTCAAAAATGGCCGCGCAAGTTATCGTTGAGACACAGACATATGTGCATTTTACGAAATATGAAATTCTTCTTTTATGAAATAATATAATCATTAATTTTTCAGAAAGTAGTTTTATTTCTTGTAAATGATCAACAGATGAAAAAAAATTATTTAAAAATTTAGAAATTCTTCAGTAAAAATACATATTCATGATAAACAATAAAGAATAAAAGCGGAGAAACAGAAATTTGGAACTATTTTTTATTGATATTCAAAATGTCCATTGACGCTACATGCTTCATGTCAAAGTTGACATGAAATATTTGTCATAGTATTGCTATTCTTTAAGAGTTTAACAGCTAAAATCTTTTATAAAGTAAATTTTACAGTAGGTCTAGTTGTGGTAGTTTAAAAGAGCATATTTGTGGTTTTCGTATTTCAGATTATTTTGTTCAGAAAAAAAAACCCAAACTTTACAAAGAGATAATTTTCATTTAAACTCTTTCCAGAATATATCCTTTCAATTAGATAAAGCCACTCAATATTGTGCTGGGCAAGTGATTTGAAGTCAGCAACTTCAATCACCTATCCTAATAAGAATAAAAGACAAATCAAGACTTAATAATAAAGCATCAAGCCCCTTTCATATAAAAGAAGACATATGAATATCAAGGACAATGCCTAAATGATAAGTGTCAATTTACAATTAAAAAATAGTTTACGAAACGTGTCAATTACGGTCAAACCGTCACCCAGTAAATGACCAGTTTTATAAGCATAAAAATACTAAAGTTTAAAGAATAAACACATTGATTGTGCGCTTTAACATTCTTCGCTATTGTCGACTTTGTACTTGACAGTACCGTTCATGAACAGGCTCAATCAAACCGAGCCTACAACATTTTCAATTTTGCCGTTTAGGACTTTCTTTGGGGATTTTAATTTCTCTCTATTTTGTAGCAACGTTTGTACGTGTAAATTTAATGCCGAAATGGAAGCAAACTTCCCTTCTTCAAAACAGTACAGTACTTAAGTGTGCCTATTTGTGTTTATTTCCAACATCGCGTTACTCGCATGTTGCGATATATATATTGTGGTGATCATAGTTTAGATAAATGATAGAACGTTGAATATTCAATCATTAAACCGACGAACATTGATATATGACATTTGTGGCATTTCATTTATTATAACATTGTAATTATGAAAAATATAGTTTAAAAATGGTACAGAAAATAATAACTTTATAAATATCATACTTCACACATTGGTTAACGGTTGTTCTGGAAACAATCTTCCTGTCAAGCTTTGTGTAATAGGACATTAACACGGAAACTATTATTACTCAGTCTGGAACATGCATTAAACATGCATTTAATTGATGCATTGAGATGTGGGCACATGTTACTGTTTTATAATTGTAGAAATATATATTTTTTCTTAAATGAGGTCAAGTAACATAGAATTATGTCTCAAATGTCCCAAACTGAATAGTTTCTTCTGAAACATAGTATGATTGTTTAAATGTCCCAAATTGAACAGTTTCTTCTGTAACGTAGCCTAGTAGTGTATCACCTGTCCGAAACCTTACAGTTTATTCAGTAACATACACTAATATTTCAAATGTCTCAAACTTCAGAAACATAGAGTTATGTTTTAAATGTCCTAAAATGACTAGTTTATTCAGAAACATAGCCTAGTGTTGTACCTGTCTTAATCTTAACAGTTCCTTCAGTAACATCACATGTCCTAAATTTAACAGTTTCTAGTGACATGGATAACAGTTTCAAATGTTCCAAACTTAAATTAGTTTTATCAGTACATATGACTGTTTCAAATGTCTCAGACTGAACAGTTTCTTTAGAAAGATATTAATATTTTAAATGTCCTATGCTTAATTATTTTAAACGTTCCACACTAAATAGTTTTTTTTCATGAATAAAATGTTTATTTCAAGTGTTCAAGACTGGACAGTTTCTCCAGTGATGGAATGTTTGAAATGTCTAATGTAAAAATTCTATCAGTGAAACAGAGATTTCCCAATGTCCTAGACTTAATAGTTTCGTAAGTAACATATTAAAATTACCAAAAATAAACTTTTATTGCCACTGACTGAATAGGTTCTGACGTAATACAGTACTGTTTCAAATTTACGAGACTAAAAAGTTTTATCAATCACATAGAGATGTTTCTAAATATCCCAGGCCGAATCGTTTCTTTAAAACATCAAAATCATCTCAATTCCCAAAACTAAAATTCCCCTTTTCAGTCAAAGCGAGAAGTCTCATATGTCCTAATTTGAATAGTTTTTTCACTTACACAGACAGACTTATGTTTCAAATGTCCGAGACTGAAAAGTTCCTTTAGTATTGAAGTAATGTTATAAAATGTCCCACACTCTCTGAAAAGTATACTTGTATTATAATGTTTTAAGTGTCCCGGACTGAACAATTTTATCAAGGCCATAAAAATGTGTTCAATGTCAAAATCTGTGACATAAAAATGTTTCAAACGTCTCTAACTGAATATTTCTTGTTGTGATATATAAATGTTTGAATGCCTACACACCTTTATTTTCAGTGAAACGATGATGTTTCAAGTGTCCCACACTAAACAGTTTCTTATATGATGAATGACATCTAAGACTATGAAATTAAAGTAAATAAATGAATAGAAAACAAAGAGCCTATGGATCTGTAAGTTTCATTTTCTTGTATATATTTATATATTATTTCATTTCAAATTACTCCCCCCCCTTATATCACTTATACAATACTTGACAAAAAATTGATTAAACCTTTAAATATCGTCTCATAAAACAATAAAATCCTCTAAATTTAAAACAGACATTCTAAGAGTCAAGTAAAATTGTCAATATAATTTCCTCGATCAACAATAAGGTGATAAACAAATGATTCACGATATTATACACACTTCAGATTACATTAAAATGTACACTGAACAGCATTATAAAGGAAAATATATGACACTGTCTGTTTCGAACAATTAGTAGGTTATAGTGTAGGAAATGTGAACAGTGTACTCAAAAAGTGTGCCTTAAGGGAAATACAATTAATCACGCGATGATGTATTTAGATAATTATTGTATTGGGGCTATTTACAACTAGTAAATACCCATATCTTATTGATCTATTTAACTTTAAAAAAACATGTTAATAGGAATGAAGGTCATCCATCGTTTCCTCTGAGACTAATATCATCAAACTTTGATGATTACTTTAATTGATGAGTTCAATTCCTGACCGTAAAATAAATAGGTAAAAATCAAATAATTATTTGTTTAGATCTAAACTGTTAATGAATAACAAGGAATGAAAACTTCATTTTATTAATGTTATAGATTAAAGATATTATCCAGGGATCACAGTCTAATTAAAATAAATGAAACCCAGGGCGTAAGCTGACATTTACAGAAGCCTTTATTGTTATATTCGAACGAATACATCAACATCATGCAAAATGAATCATAAAAAGAGTACTGAGAATAATATCAATTGCTTGATAATTAAATGACATTGAAACAGTAGTTGAAGGAAATAAAACTGCACATTTACCTGATTAAAAATGTACTACTTTTTGTCTTACCAATACCCTCCAAATTAACATAATTACTTGTTAGGTTGTTATAACAAATTTCAAGCTACATATGTTAACATTTCTATGTTTATACTGATTTATTATAGTTTTATAGTTTACAAAAACATATACATTCAACTAAATTAAAGCTTCTGATACATGATTGCAGTTATATTGTACTCCAACAGTTGTCTATCAATACAATGACGATGGAATTATGAACCATAAGTCAGGAAATTTCATTTTAGCAATATGATTGAAAGGACAGAATAGATAATCTGAACTGCAAATGTATAAAGAGAAATAAATGGAAAAGGAAACAAAAACTTAACTTAGGAAAAGCTCATTGTTTTCACAAGGAGCTTCAAATATTTGGTAAAAGGACTAGCATCGCGTAATCTCGCGTCTTCAGATATGTAAATGTTTAGAGTTCATATGCGTTTGAATCAATCAGAAAACGTTAACAATTCAAACGTCTGACAGACAAACAACGAAAAATGTGAGGAATAATAACAATCATTAATAATATAATTCGTGAAGAAATAGACTTAAAATAAACAGAACATTATAATTTTCTAAATATCATATCTGACACAACGTTTGTTTCACAAGTGCTACTAAGACAGACAATCTTCCTGTCTACTTCCATGTAATGGGACATTACTACATTAAACTTAACGAACGTACTGAGAGTGGACGAATGTTACAAATTTTTTTTTTCAAATTAAGAAAAAATATTCATTTTGTTTTAGTAAGCTGATAATAAACAAATATGAAATTTGAATGTCGATGCATAAAATAATGGTGAAAAAAGGACAAGCACGTTGACATGATTGTCGTTTTTTTCTTTATCTCAAAAATGATAATCATATATAAAGGCTACTCTGGAAAGGTCACAAGTACATTTCTTTGTTAAATACACACAGGCATTAAGTTCATTTGCCAAGTTTATCTCGAACATGGGTCCTGTAGTACATTATGGCCAAGTTTATATATATATAGCAATATTTTAAGACTTGGTTATTTAACCCTTTCCCTCATGAGCATATTATGAAAAATGGCCCTTTTCATTGAAAAGCCTCCTGTTACAAGTTCAAACTGCTATGAAACTATGAAAAATGCTTTAATACTAATCAAACTTGGCACAAATGTTAACTGGACCATTGCCTTTGTAACGACATGCTCAGTTTTAAATTTCCTGTTACCATGGCAACGAGGGGATGTCTCAAAATTGCCAAAAATCACTATTTTGCTTTGATTTTTTCCATCAAAATTTATTTCAAAGTGCTGCAACTTCTCAAGGGATAAAGGTAGAGTCAAAGGCTTTTCAGCGTTGGTTACACGTTACCTTATGATTGACCTGGGGTCATTTTTAACCTCTAACAAGTCCAAAATTTTCTTGGCGATGAGGGGGACTACCGCCCCCCTTCAAACCACCCAAACAGAAGGGGGCACATCCCCCTTCTGACAATCCCCTGATGTATCTTTTGGATAGGGAGCGGCGCCGAAAAAGTGCTCACTTTTTTAGCAACATTTCTCAAACGAAAACATGTTTGGGGCCAAAATAGGACATTTTTTCACTATTTGAGGCCTAAAGAAGGGGGGTGTCGAAAGTGCGTTGTTTCGCGTATGTATGAGGTAAAGGGTTAAAAGCAACGAAATACCGTTCTTTTACCTGCTATGAGGAAGACAAATTTCCGAAGAATTCCAAAGTTCGTTACATTTTAAAGGGCTAATTTGCACACCGAAAGTCAAAGGAAGTTTATTGAGATCATGCCATGATAATTGTTTTCAATTAAAAAATTACAGTCTATGTCGTGTTTATTATGAATAACGATAATTCTAAAAATATCCTTTGCAATTTATCGTTGGCGTTCAATTGACATAATGAGTGGGACAGTTTTTATATTTTAGGCAGTTGTTTTATTGTATTCTTAACATTTTATTATTATTAATTATTAGTAAACGACCATTATAATAGCTATTTTGTTTTTATTTAAAGTCATTTCAGTTTAACTCGCCAAAGAAATGAGTAGCATAATGTAAATTTAATAATATGTTGATTAAGTAAGCTAAATGCCATTTCAATAATACACGGATAAATCATAGACATAAGCATGACATACCGAATTTAATTTGTTTTTAAGACTTGTAGGCCTTAATCTATTTTAATAATACTGTTTTTTATATTAAAACAGTTAAAATGGATTTGTCAATGAAGACGTTTTCAATAAAAACATTGTATTTCAAAAATTAAAAAAAAAAACAATATATACTTTTTGGATAATCTTATAAAACATTTCTATCAAAAATTGTAATTGAACTCTATGTGATTAAGTTCGAACTAATAAAATTTTGTTCAAGAAGAACAATTTACTTTCTGCTATATATATTATAGATAAGAGATATCAGACTATGTATCTCACACTTACAAACAACATTTATGTATAATTATTTCATGGTTTGTTGTCACACAGACTACTTAAGACTGTCCATATAATTTTTCATGGTTATATAGATCTTCCATCATGCACCAACCAACTTTCTTTAAATGATTTTAATAACGCTTCCATATTAAGTAACTCAATACGGAAAAACGACCCTCTTACATGTATCAATCTTAAATCTTTTCATTTATAAACATGATTACACTCATTGTCTTACATGATGACAGAACAAACATATGTCAAGCAGGATTAACAGATACTTGTTGTCTGGGCATATTGTTATCAGTTAACTGTATTGAATGGTCCAGACGACATAATTAAGGTGAACATTTCGAATGATTCTATATTTGAGTTTCATGAGTTTTAACGAGCTAATGAATTAAAGTAAAGAGATAAAGCTTGCAAATGGGAAAAAAGAATAAATAATGTTTCAAACACAGTAAAGAAGAGAGTTTCAATAGATTACTCTTGGCTGTACAATATTAAACAATGTATTTAATCTTTTTAACCGACATGACATATCATTAACTTAAAGGTTGTTTTTTCTAATAGACAAGTAAATTAAGAAAGACTGACTTTAAAAATCAGAACAAATTCAGATTGATATACATAAATCTGATTTTTAGAGGTTGTTCGTATTTAGTTAACTTTTTAACACAACAAGTACATGTATTATCATTTATATCAGTAGTACAATAAGGCTATTATTATAATGAAAACTTACATCAAACTATTATTATAACTGGAATATGAAAATAACACTATATTAATGAACCTTCATTCCTGTTTACAGGAACACAGATAAAGTAGCATGTACATTAGCAGAGTCGGTGCGTAGATCGTAACTTTTATGTAAAACCTTATGGTAAACAGGACATTGTCTATGACGGCTTACCGGAACTAACATTGAATGTCATAATTATATGCAAATATAACACATGTACACACTCCTCTTGTGACCATGTTTCAACAGTTATCTTGACTTTTGAAATGATATGAATATCATCTCTTCTTAACTAAACCATTTCGACAGAAACATAAATAATTAGATCAAAATTATTACAATAGTTCATGTTATTACTAAAAATGAAATCAAAAGCACCATATTTAATGAGGGATTAATAAGATTAAAATCATCCACAACATAACCATGTCGACAATAACATATTTTTAGATTAAAATCGTCCTTTTAACTAAACCGTTTCGAAATATAAATACAAGTGAGATAAAAACTGACATTTTTTTAAATGTCGCGGACAGGTTTCATTTTCAGTAATAGAAATGTTTATGTTTTAATTTGAATGTCTCTTAATTAATTCATACTTATGTAGAAATGATTAAATGTTGCGGTTTCAGAAACGTAGAAACATACTTACAATTGGTAATAATGTATTTAAATGTTAAACAGTGCGATAATG